>NC_092864.1:42216096-42347368 GCF_032062135.1 Pyxicephalus adspersus | reverse complement strand
GAAAATTAACTACTTCTGGTCCGCCAGCCCGCATTACTACCTCACATCAAAGCCTAGGTAATGATCACATGGTGCCTGACTACCAGGGGCATTGTGTTTGCTTCAGTCCATTAAAGACTGCATAGTTTAGTATTTAGTGTCAGACAGACCTGTGATGTGAGAGGATGAACAACACACAGCCTGCATAGACAGATAGATAGAAATTAGTCCTTTCAACCCTAAAGTGTGTGTACAGGGTTTGTTTTTGTTTGTTATGGATGAAGTAGTAATCTTCCTCAATTTTTTCAATACATTTCAAGTTTGGCCCCTGACTTGGTCTAAGTTTTTAATTTCAGCCCTCTGTGAATTTGAGTTTGACACCCCTGTTCTAGGGCAAGGTGCTGTAGTCTAATGATTTAGAGTTTTGCCACGGTAACTGTAGGCAACTTGGTGAAACGAGAAACTTTAGAACAAGTATCTCACACAAATTTGAAGCCTGAGGATAGAAATGTTATGGTTTAGTGTTGGTTTTTTTGAGGCTTCAGGAAGTGGGCAGCTTGCAGTCAAGTCAGCTATAAATTCTGCATCATAACAAAGTGATAATAATGCAAATGTTATTACACAATGACTTGGTAGCATACCTACCTACCAAGATGCCAAGGATTCACTTACATTTTGTACTACACCATTGCATCCACTGATCTGTTTGGTAAATGATTAAAGCTGTTCCATGTTCTTTAGTGCAAATATGGCCCTGATAAAAGAATAGATGCCGAATTGAATACAGTTCTTCTTTGCCTGCTTAAATATATTGAAAAAGTCAATTTCCTTGTAGCTGTTAATTGCTTAATGCTTACCTTTCTAGTTTTTGTTTGGCGGGTAAGGGGGGGGGGGGGGGGGGGCAATATGTTTTCCTCGTCAATACCATATTCTGTCTGTCCTGCATAAGGCAAAACAGGTTAAGTAGTTTTTTTTCTCCGTCAAACATTCCAGATAACAATGGGACCACAGAGCCAATACTTCTACCAGAAGACGTGACCTACAGAGAGAAGGTGTATAAAATCCTACAGACCAACATGACTTGGTACATTGCTTTGGAGGAATGTAGAAAAAGAAATATGGAACTAGTCAGTATAAATGACCTTTACCAGCTCTCCTTTCTTACGGTCACTGTTCGGCAAGCCAATTATCCGTTTTGGATTGGACTCACTAGCAGGGATGTAAGTACATTATTGTTGAAGGTGGAAAAAATGGTACCCTCTATGAATACATTTAAACAGGAATCAATGAACCACTTCCTATATGCAATTATGAAGAACAAAAAATTAGTCTGAAAGACCCAGGGTTGGTTTAGCAGAGAATACAGCCCAGAAAAAAGAATTATGTGGTTTACAAAGTAAAAACTTTATTTTTTTTTTTTTTTTTACTTTGTAAACCACATAACTCTTTCTTCTGGTTAGAATTGTTGGGTTATTGCAATATTGTTGAAATAACCCATCACACAAACAAATGCTGACCCTGGAATCTAGAAATACTAGTTCCTGGTTGAGTGGCGAGTAGCAGAAAAAGTAAAATGGAACTGTTTTTATATTAATGTTGTACTTGGTGGCTTTTTTAAATTGTCAGTATTTTTTTTTTTTTTCTTACAATACTTTTTATACAAGTGATGATGTTAGTGGATTGCTATTAGTAATAACATATAGTATAATGATTTTAGTGTCAAATACTGACGCTGATATGTTTATATTTTAATCTTGTTGAGAAGTGGAGTAGTTACTAACTAGTAGTGGCTGACCAGTAAAACCCCAGCATTTGTCTAGTATTCAGATATTCAGCACACATAGGAATGTGCCAGATGCTAAAATGTTGCTGGCATCTATGCTCTGCAAAAGAAAATATTTTGGAGACCGTAATAAATCCTTTTTTCGTCAATTTAGGACCATGATGCAACATTTCACCCTTCATCTTTACCACGTCAGTGCCTTCATTTTGAACTTGTTGTAAAGCAGAGGGTGGTATACTGATATGCTGGATATAAGAGCTGTGCAGAGAAGGCTAAGGCTGGCTCTGACAAACCGCTCCACCTCCTACCTGTGCATTGCCAAATTACTCAAAAATTACCCTAATTTACCATGAAAAGTGATGAGGACTCACATAGAACTGCACCTAGCCTGTACAGCTATTTTCCCCCAGCACATCAGTTTGCCACCATCTGCTTTCTGGTGAGTCCATAATCGGTAAAGGTGGTGTGGGAATAGTTTCTGTGGATTGCAGCTCTGATGCTGTTCCTATACCACTGGCAGAGAAGTTGGATTCTTTTTTTTTTTTTTCATATTAACTTTTTTCTCTTTTGTTTCTGCCGTTTGACCCTAGGATGGAATCCACTATAGATGGCAAGATGGGAGCGCAATAACCCTAAATCGATGGACGGAGGAGGCGCAAGAAGATGAAGATTGCGTTTTTATAGATGTTGATGGCACATGGAAAACAAAAAGTTGTGACGATGAGCTGCCGGGGGCATTTTGCCATATTCCAACAAGTAAGATTTTTGTTTTTCTACATAAAAAATAATTGCAAAACCTTTTACCTCCATCTCTTTATGCTGAATAGCGGCACCTCTGCATTGATGCATGACTAGGGAACATTATTTTCAAGCACAAAGAACTAAACAAAAGATAAGTTTACTGAAACAGCCCTGGTATTTACATGCATAAATTGGAACTAAAACCACTGATTTAAATGCACTTCAAAAAACAAGTTTATAATGAATGTATCTAAAGGCTAGGTACACAGGTGCAAATATTGTCGTTGTAAAACAAACGATTAATGACCGATCAGCGATTATTTACATGCACAGTTCTGTACATGCCTAAACGATACGATTGTTCAAATATAATCCATCAATAATGTACACACACTAGATATGATCGTTTGAACGATGCAGGAAGTGACGTGTACAGGAGAAAGTGTACTGCAGAACCATCCACGGTCACTGAACGACCATACACACAATAGATAGTGAACGATTGTTGCCCAATCAGATCTGCCAGGAGGGTCGTTCATTTCCAGTGACAATCCTCGTTCATCGGTGTCGTTGGCCAGTCGCTCTGCACTTTTTTTGTTAAAGATTATTGCACAATGGAACATTAGTCGTTTGTTTCCCACGACAATTATTGCACGTGTGTACGTAGCCTAAGCATTTAAGTGTAAGATGGTGATATGCAAATATTCCCCAGTTCTAAGGCAATTCATTATTTTATCTGTGGTGTGTGTGGACTAGGGATGATCGAGAATGCCTCTGGCATTCTCTCGAAAATTTCCTCGAACTTCCGATGAGTCCACAAAATTTCCATGAACCGATTTCGCTGACCCATTGGAAGTTCCAGGAAATCGGTACAGGAGGATTTCCAGGGCTGCATTCATTCATGCAGCCCTGGGAATCCTCCTGTTTGCGATCCCTGGGCACTAGAGGTTAATTAACCTCTAGTGCCTGGGATTGCAGTGGATTTTCAGGGCACTGGGGCAGAGTGTCATCGGGATTTTCCTTTCTTTAGCCAGTCAGAGAGCACTAGAGGTTTTCAATGGGGAGACTTGTCCCCATTTAACCTTTAGTGCCGGGGATCGCACACTGAGCTGATCAATGAATGTAGCCCGCAATTTTTTTTTAATTAAAATTCGATCGGCAACTTTACACCGACCATTCGCGCTTACAATTTCCACAAGTGAGAATGAGTCAATTCACAGCGAGATCAACTTTTAAAAACTCGCTCACTCATCCCTAGTGTGGACTATGAAGAAAAATAATAAAAACATTTCTTTACGACAAACTCCTGCAGTTGTTTTTGAGCTCGCCTTTAGTCGATAGACAGTCACAAACATATTAATAAAGTCTTAATTTATTTGAATGTTACATGTATTTTTTTAATCAACATTATCGTACATGCATTAATATTATTGGGGTCTCATATATCTCTCAATCCATTTTGGAAGAAGGGCTTCTACAACAGAAGTCATGAGGCTAGTCCGTCTACCGATTGCCAAGTATACCCCTATGTTAGATAGTATGGATGAGGTAGAACAGGATAGCTGGCACTTAAATACTAGGGACTGTGTCTTGTGTTACCTTAATCAGCACCAAATTTCCTGTTACATTTAAAGACCCATGCATTTATATTTCATCTTAATTTGTAAAAGGGCTTTATTAATGTATTAAAGGGTTCATATCGACTTCCTTGTAGATGGTCTGTGGATATTGTATTTTGTATCTCTTGTATATTAGATAAAATCAGCTATACAGATTTGTCCTGTATGTGTTTTGTAGACTTGCCAGCAAAGCCACCACGAAACGACGCCATCACCTGTCCTCACAAAGTTCAAGATGTAGTGTGGGTCCCGTACAGGAACAATTGTTATTCTTTCCTTGTGAGCCACAAAAGATGGCTCTTGAATGACCAGCGATACATCTGCCAAACTTTACGTATGTTCTTACCTTGCCTTACCTTTATGTGTTTGTTATATCATGATACTTTATCTGAATTTTTTATATTACATCTATCTAAAAGCTTTAATGCAAGTGGTGTGGTGGTCAGTGGTGTCCAACACCTGTGCATTATTTCAGTGAAATTCAATGCATTTCAAAGTGATACTGAATCCATTCATATAATGCAATGGGTCCAGGATAGTCAGCTGATGGTACTACTGCTCTTGTGTCGGTGTTTTTTTTTTTTTTTTTTTTTTTAGGTTTTAGGGGTTTTTTTATAAAATATTTTTATTAGTTTTGCAAAGGAAAAATTATAGTACCAACATTGTAACAGAACATAATGAATTGGACACAAAATAGCAGTAAAATAGAAAATAACAGGAGAGAATATAATATAGTACAGTTACATCATGTATTCAACAGCAGTAATTTGAGTAAGGGCGGGTTCGGTAGAATACAGGTATGTAGAATGGTCTTTTTAGCAACCTTTGAAAGTATTAGGAGAAGTTTGCTGCAACCTTTAGTGATTCTAGTGCCTTGAAGGTGTACTTCCCAAAATATTGCCCATTCTGGAGTTAATGGTAGATAGTTCACCAAATTTTGAAGTGAATACATCACCATCATCTTCCAAAAATACTTAATTTTGGGGGCAGTTCCACAACATATGGTATAGATATATACGTAAGAGCTTAGTCCCATCTGATGGGAACATAGTGGTGAAATATAGGCAAAGTGGAAGAGTTTCAGGATAATGTCCCTGTACATAGAGGTAGTAAGAGTTTACGAAGCTCTGTGGAACTTTAGTAAAATCTCGCTAGGGGTTATTTCTGGAAAATGTCTCATCCGCCTGCACATTCCAGTGCTCTGGGTTTGATTGTCCAAGTGAATCCTGTTAGTATTATAGGCTTCAGGGTAGGTTTTATCTCTAGTTACACCTTTCAGTGCACTGGATTTTTAATTTTATTGAAGTTTATACTTAGTATTGCCTTCCATTTAATTTAAACAATGGATACCCACAATAGATGACTATAAAGAGACCCTTGTGTGTAGGCACCGGAGAGGTGATTAAATCTCATCAGTCAAGCATATATTGTAAATATTAGGCAGAAGCTTTCCTTTTTGAATACTATTTATCAAAAGTGTGTGTGTAAACCTCAGCATTTCCTGTATTGGTTGAGCCTACCATACACTGTCTTGCAGATCCTGATGCTTATGCCCTGAACATCAGAGATGAAGAGGAAAATTGGTTTATAATTAATGAACTACAGTCCTACGTGGACCTGGCCAAATGGGTATGGCTGGGAATACGTTATGATGGATACGGTAAAGGTACGGTATGTGTCCTGTGGTTGCATTTATGTTGGCACAAATTGTTAGGGTTTGCTATAACTAGAATATTGCGGTCATAAACTGGCGAAAAGTACACTGTACATTTTGGAACATCCATATTGGCTTTCTCCATTATCATAATAAAGTGCAAAAAATATTATGAAATGCTATCTTATGAAGACAACACTGCTCTGTCTTTTCAGTTTTGCTTGTTACCAAATGCCCAGGCATGATCTCTGCATAATAGGCTAATGGGACATATGTTTAGTCAGAGCCTGCAAAGTCAGATATTCTCCTTTCAAGTCCAAAGACCAAGGCATCTGCATTAGGGGCTGAGACTGTTGCCACAAAAAACACCAGAGCATTGGCCCTTTGGAAATTTTATTATAAAAGGTTTCCAGAATAGGGAGATAGTACTACGACCAACTCAAGACTTATCTTGTGTGTTGGTAGATCTTGCCAACCTAAGGCAGTTTGTGGAATAGAACATTGTTGTAGAGTTGTGCTATGGTTCTGAATCCCAATTAAATTCGCCCATTCACCCTGCTAATTCTGTGGAACATAATAACAATGGGCGCTAAAATATATGTCACACTGTTACAAATTCTGTTGTGTGTGTATATATAAAGTTTTCTTTATGGCAGCCTAAAGAAAAGAAAATGTTTTTACCATCCTCATGTCTGCCATATCTTTCTCTCTGCAACATCTTCTTATCCCACTGTAGTACTACTAGACAGTCAACCAAAGACAATACTGTGTTGAATTAATTTAAAGTAGTTCAGCAAGGTGTATGCTGTCACTAGAGGCTGGATGGAGTGCACTTCGCAGACAGGATCAACAGGTATTTGTGAAACTTTTCAGAGTGACGAAGGGGATTCCGTGCACAGGCACAGACATTAATATTGCGCTACTATTCCAGTTATAAATGCTTCTGCAATTAGTTTTCTTTTAGTCCCCCTGCAAAGTCTACTCCACACACCTTCATGTGAGGCGAAAAGCCTGATCAGAGTATCTACTTTCATAGGTTGTGCCTGCTTTTCACTACAGTGGGATGCAAAAAAAGCTGAAAGAAGAAAGGCAGTATCTGTATGGTTTCTGCTGATACACAAGCCAGTAGTTTGTCAGTGATTAGTGCCTGGGCACACCTAATCCTGACCACTGCCTTCTAGATTGGTAGCACTGCCTTCTAGATTGGTAGCACTGCCTTGGTTGCTAAAATGTTCCCACTGTGAGCTACCACAGTGCATCACTAGATTTGGTAGTTTAGGCTTTCATACATTTTGTATGAAAGCCTTTAGTTGTACCTAAACAAAACATTTCTTTAATTGTGAAGTTTAATATCCAAGAGAAACTGGCTCATTGTCCACCACAAGAGAGTTCTTGCAAAACAGAAAAATCTCCCCCAATGCCAAGAAAATCTTGAATTCCATTCAGTCTTAACTACAAATCTAATCTATTCCAAAAAGAAAATCCCCCTTTTTCTTTGTAATGACTGGTATTACTATCCCTGTTTCATTAGGCATTTAAATGAAAGATGGGGATGTCATATTTTCTTTTCTTGGTTTATTTTGTTTGTAGCAGGAAACTGGACTTCCAAGTCACTTTTTATGATTTCTGTGTGTTTACATTGATTAGTACCTGTAACATAATTTTTTTCTTTCTTTAGATAACAGTCTCCGCTGGCATGACGAGACCTTTGTGAAATATTCAAACTGGAGGCTGGGGAGGCCAAACATCACAAATAACAGCTTTTTTGCAGGGCTGAAACTTGATGGCTTCTGGGATGTTTTCCCCAATCCAAGAGACTTTGAGCTGATGTTCTTTCAGCAGTATTCTATTTTGGCCTGCAAGATTGAAATGGGTAAGACTGGAGATGTGATAGAGAATGATATCACTTTTCCAGAAACGTACTATCATTGATCAGATGCATGTGGATAACAAATTGTTTGTTTTAATTTTAATAGTGAATTTTTTAACCACTTCAGCAATATGGTGATTAGTCCTTTATCCTATACAGTTGTTATAATGTAAATAGGTGGTCTGTAACTGAAGTAAGACTTTTGTATATGATCAGCTCATATTTGTGAGAACTCCAGTAGTGTATATTAGAAAAGGGATTTAGTGCCAACAATACTGATGCTATTGAATCAGTTATATGGCCTGCTTCACTTGTCAAGAACCATCCCAAATCTACTAGGCAGTTTTACTAGCAGCCAGCCCGTTTCTGTTGTTTGAAGAAGTCCAAGCATTGGAGTGTGGTTTGTGTTGTTTCTATGCTTTGAGGTTTTCTTTTTATGCATGTTTATATAGAATTGTAAAAAGCTCCTTTAAAGCTACAAAGAACAGTTATGTGTAGCTTCTCATAGCAATCAATCGCCCCCCAAAAAATCAGCGTCTCTTTGTAGTATTATACAATACTTTATAGTATTGGGAACATTGAAAAATGCTATTGGTTGGTATGGTTTTCTGTACTTTACAGGTTTTATTTTTCTTAAAAGCTAATATGTGAGAGTGCAGGTTCAGATGGGAAAACCACTATTATTGTAAGACTTGGTGCACATTGTCTTCTTGTAATTCTCAACACGCACAGTTATAATGTGCTGGATCTTATTTAAATTGAGCCCATAGGGAGTTGCGTGATTTTGTCATACTGCTCCCATGATGGCCTCGCTTTTCTTTGCCCCTATTGTCCATGTTCTCTGATGCAAGTGATTTTTAAATGTACCATATTTATTATTTCAATAAAGTGTTTGCAGAGTTATTACTGTAAACTAAATGTATACAGATATTGTTCAGCACACAACTCACCCCTTCCCCACCCAAAATGTTGCTTTCATTCACCTGAATGCCTTAAACCGTATTTTTAGGCTTTTGTAATCCTTAATCCTCCTCCACAAGTAATGTCTTGTGAACAAAACAGGGTTTGTGTGGGTTCCTTACGTTGCTAGCTTCTTTGATGTCTTAACATTTTGCAAAAAGACAGGCTTGTTTCAGCTCATACAAGGCTTCTTGATATTAATCATGTGTCTGGATGTTCTTCTCTTTATTCAGGTTCAAAGGAAAATTACATTGAGCCATTGCCAACTACTATACCGTTTTCCAATTTCACATACTATGTTTTGAAAAAGAAGCTGACATGGTTTCAAGCAGCAAAGGAGTGTGGGCTAAGTGGTGGCAATCTAGCCAGTGTTCATGATAACCAACAACAGCTCTTTATGGAGAATGTTGTAAGACAGGATGGATTTCCCCTCTGGATTGGGTTATGGAATAATGATGTACGTGTGATTGTTAATTTTTGTCCAACACTGAAAATTCAGCATTTGAACCAATACACCATTCCATTTTGAAATTGCATACTATGTTCTACCTAAAGAAAATGTGCTAGGATACAAATATATGCACATATTATAGGCAATATATGCATGTTGCCATTTTATTTTTGAAAATTCCAATTCTTTTCCTTTACTTACTGCTTGAATGTTTGCTGACATTAGAATCAACATAATTGGCTGCATACTTGCTTCAGGTCTGTCTCTTTCTGAAGGGATGCTGTCATGTTCTTCATATAAAGTTGAACTGTTTGTCTAAAGGCCCCTTCCCCTTGCAGCAACACTGAAATTACATAGTTTCTGTTGAGGCTGGGCACTAAGTGGAGCAGTAATGTCTCTCCTGTAGCGATGTAACTGTGCTCAGATCTTTCAATTGGCTCTTAGACCCCAAGAATGTCCCATACATGCTCCCCCATATTTAGAAGTGCTGTGCACTGTTGCTAGTTGATGGCAATTTATGTATCTGTAATGCATGGAGTGCCTTTACGCAGACAACTCTAGCTTTGCCATTCATTGGCAAGGCGACTGTGTCTTTATATAGCAGACCTCACAAGACTTGCGGATTTTTCTTCTGAACTTAACTTTAAAACAAACCTTTGCATACCTAAGTACAGACAGACTGTGAGGCTGTGATGCAATTAGTATCTTCACATCTCTGCACTATTTGGAGAATGAACAGGGGCAGGCAGCAGTGAGGGGTTCAGTACTATCAATTAGTACCACCCAGTACCACTGATGGTCTTACCATAATCCAACAGAGCCTTTTCCAAATACAATACCAGGCTTTGCATGTGGTATTTTCATGAAAATGGAGATCACTTATTTTCACCCAGACATCTGATGATTGGAAACACATTTCCAGTGTGCTCCCACACCCTCCATTTTAAAAGATCATTGTTGATCATCAAGTGTTCAGTTTTTTATTTTTTTTTTTGTTTTTTTTTGAACTGTAGCAATAACTTTTGTTACTTGGTTTGTCCAACAGGGAATAGAATGGTCAGATGGAACTCCAACAAGCTACTCCTTTGGTGACCTGAATGCACTACTTCCTCGTGGAAAATGTGTCTTTTTTGATACGAAGGGTAGCTGGCGTTCAAAAAGCTGCACAGAGCGCGTTGATGGTGCACTTTGCTATAAACCAATAGCTGGTACGTTCTATTATATATTTTTTTTTTTATTTATTTAGTGTGTGTGTGTCTTTTTATAGAGTATTTTAGGTTCCATGACTAGTAAATGCTTAAGATGGTCATCTTTATTGTTGCACTGCATATGTCTTTCTGCAGAAAAATCAAAATCCACATGGGCTGATTCAGGATGCCCCAGGACAGACGGCTCGGCACAATGGGTTCGTCAAAAGAATTTTTGCTATGCATTCGATATGAAGCTCTATAACTACTCTGTGTACACTAGTGATCAAGCCAGCAAGATATGCCAGACTTTAGGTATGTGGTTTTAAACGGAAAGTATGTTGCTGCTTGTTTCCTAAACAAATATCTTCCTGAGGCTTACCCTTCCCTTATGCCTTCTGTGCAATCCAATTGGTCACAGAATCTGTTTTTTGTAGAGAGTGTACCATCTGTATGCTGATGACGCAAATCAATCTGCCCACCCCTGACTTGTCTTCCTTAGTCCTGGACAAAGTTCTACGCTGCCTGTCGGCCATCTCAGCATGGATGCCTGACAGATTTCTGAAACTCAACCTGGATAAAACCAAACTCATCATCTTCCCCCCCTCAAGATCCAAATCTCCCCGACATATTCCTAACTGTTAACACTGTTATCCGTCCCTCCCCTCAGGCACATTGTCTTGGCGTCACCTTTGATTCTGTCCTCTTATTTACCCCCATATTCAGAACATTTCCAGGTCCCCTCACTTGCACCTGCGCAACATCTCCAAAATCCGCCCCTACCTGTCCCCAGAGACCACCAAACTCCTTGTACACGCTCTTATCATCTCTCGTCTAGACTACTGTAACTAGGGATGAGCGAGCACGTTTTAAAAATGAGGGACAAGTCTCCCCATTCAAAACCTCTAGTGCCGGGGATCGCACTTTCAGGATTCCTAGGGCTGTATGAATGAATGCAGCCCTGAAAATCCACTGCGATCCCGGGGCACTAGCAATTAATTAACCTCTACTGCACAGGGATCACAGTGGAACTGGAGATAAACTGTAAATCGAGATTTTCTATTGATAGTTCATCTGCAGTTCAGTTCCCGCGGTCACGGGCTAAGTACAGCCCGGTGACCGTGGGAACTTTGCGGTCACAGCTGATTGGAGGAGGCACACGAGTGCCGCCAATCAGCTGTGACTGCAGGCGAACTCTCAGTGGAGTTTCTCCATTGAAAGTTCATCTGCAGTTCATTTCCCACAGTCACTGGGCTGTACTTATCAGCCCAGTGACCATGGGAATATTTGGGGTTAATCCACTGTGATCCCGGGGCACTAGAGGTTAATTAACCTCTAGTGCTGGGGATTGTAATGACTTCCTCGATCTTCCGGTGGTTTCCCGAAATCGGTTTGCCGAAAGTTTGTGGACCCATCGGAAGTTCAAGGAAATTTTCGCAAGAATGTCAGAGGCATCCCTAACTGTAACATCCTCCTCTCTGGTATTCCACTAACCCGACTCTCTCCTCTACAATCTATTATGAATGCTGTAGCCAGACTCATCCATCCTTCTCCCCGCTCCTCTTCTGCGGCATCTCTTTGCAGTTCTCTTCACGGGCTTCCATGTCACCTTAGAATCAAATTCAAGCTCCTGTGCTTTGCCTTCAAATCCCTCCACAGCTCTTGTTCCACTTACCTTTCTGACCTGGTAAAAAAAAAAAAAAAATACTCCCCTAGCCACTGTCTTTGCTCCTCAAATTACCTACTACTGCTGACTTCCTCACTCATAACCACATCACACGCATGGCTCCAAGACTTATCTAGAGCTGCCACAACTCTCTGCAATGGTCTTCCTCATCCTATTCGGCTTGCTCCTACTTTCTGCTCATATAAAAGAGCTTTTTTCTAACTTGCCTACTCATCTTCATCTGTCTTTTGAAACCCTCACTACTTCCCACCCCTCCATATCTCCCATCCTATTGTGTGTTAATTCCCCCACCTACTAGATTGTAAGCGCTTTGGGGGCAGGGTCTTCTCCTCCTGTGTCACTGTGTATTTGTTTGTCATTTGCAACCCCCATTTAATGTACAGCGCTGCGTAATATGTTGGCGCCATATAAATCCTGTTTAGTAATAATAATAGCCAGTAGGTTGAAACGATGGGACAGACTGTGACACTGCCTTTTGCAATATAGCAAAGTTGCAGGAAACTAAAGCTGCTGTAGTTTGGTCCAGGCACCTCTGGTTACCTGTGCTTTATATCCCTTGATAACATTTAGTATCTCTGCTATCTTTTTAAAGTGAGTCCACAGCTTTCCCATAATACTAGTCCACCACGATGTGTAGTTTATGACTGGCAGTGCTGCATTGTGAATAGGCAGGGGAATTGACAGCTAATTTGAAAGCTCCTCTTCCATGACCCTTTTTAAGTAAAATACAGTCACTCGTCCTGTTGGTCATCAGAGTAAAGCACAAGTTAAATCTGCAATATTGGATTCAGTAGGGTCCAGTGCAAGGTCCTTGTTCTCCAGCAGGAGACACTGAAGCATTTCTCAAACTTTTTTACCATGGGAAACCCTTGAAATTACTTTATGGTCTTAAGGAACCCCTGCTATAATTATTATATCCACAACTCACAGTATATTAGCTGGCAAATATTATTGGTGGCACTTAGTGACCTGAGAGGCACAAATTACTCATAGTTGGAGGGAGTAGGCACCATGAATGTTACTATATGGTGGCATTCTGCCCTATTCAAAAACTGTAATATATACATATATGTTCGTGACCAAATACAGACAATGCTGTACAATCATCCCAAAGTACTATCATGCTGACTTAACCAAGTACGTCTTTAATTAATATTTCAATATCTGTCTTCTAGATCCCACAGCCAAGCTGCTGACTATAAATGATGGTGAAGAGAATGTATTTGTCAGTAAATATCTGATGGATGATGCATTTATAACTCACAGAGTTTGGCTCGGAGTTGATTCAAAAGCCTTTGGTAAGTTATTGGCTACACAAAGAATGTAATTACTTTTTGTAGGTGACTTCATATCTACGGTAAACAACAAGAATTCCTAAAGGGTGAGACCTCTGAGACATAATCGTGAGGAAATGGAAATTAGAAAAGTGACAAAGCTGTGCGGTGTTATGAGAACTGTTTTATCTTCACCCATCCAGTTCTGAGACTTACATACTCAAATATGTAGGTTTTTACAGTATGCCTGGAGTTCAGCTTTAAATTGGAAGCTACACCACAGTACCCAACATAAATAAAATAGAAAAAGAGAGAAAAATCAAGCAAAATTATGATCTGTTACATGAGCTTCAGCAGGGCTGGGGTGTTTTTCCCTGGACTTTTGCATTGAGATTCTAGATACTATAAACTGATCAACCAAAACTGGCAGGTAAAGTGTATAACGTTTGATATCCATAAACCTATATTATCTTGCATAACAGTAGTGGATATTAGGCGACAAGAGAATAAGTAGATTCTTGCAGGTGATGTGTTAAAGAAGGAAAAATGGGCAAGCATACAGATTCAAGCAACTTCAACAAATGCCAAATTTTCATATTTGATTTTATTATTTAAATATTTTGGCAGATTGGGGTTTATAAGGCTGTTGGAGTAAAAGTGTCTTGGGCCGAGCCCATGGGCGGTCTCTTGGGTCCGAGTCTTTAGATATTAAAAATGTTTTAACTATAGGAAGGGCCTTTAATAAAGGAAACTAATGCAGGCTCCTCATACAAAGGCTGGTGAGCATCAATATATTTTTTTTTTTTGGGTTTCCATTCACTTTAATATATTGACTGTAAAAACTGCTGTTGGGCTTCAGGAAAGAAAATCCGTTGTTTGCATCAATGTTTACATGTATGTATTATTTGTTTGCTCTGTGGTAAATTTTGAACAATAGCAGTCCAGATTTCTTTACTTGTGGTTTTCTTACAGATCGAAGAATATGGCTTGATGGATCACCCATAAAATATAACAACTGGTATGGTCTTCAGAGGAAGAACATGGGGCCCTGTGCTGTGTTATTACCAGAGACCGGCGCATGGAATAGAGTCCCCTGTACACCTGGCATGGCAAGAATCGTCTGCAAAGCCCCCCTAAGTAAGTTCTCTTGTGTGGTGTTAGCAGCTTTTTTTAACATTGTTCCTCCATGTTGATGTGGGTACAAAGTTTGAAAAAGGTCGATTGAAGATCTTTATTTATTGAGGTAGACCAAAGTGTGTCGTGTGTACACACAGCGCAAAATCACCTAAAACAAACAATGCAATCTTAGTTTACAGAGGTCACATCAGTTAGGTATTACCCAAAATAGATGTTTTTTTTTTTCTATTCACTATTCTGAGATGAATGTACAGTTGTGCATCAACGTCTGTGCATCCAACATTTGCCAACCTGTTGAAATGAACAAAACAGTTGTTTGTTTTATAGCTGCTCCTCCTTCAGCTATGACCATTGGGGGGGCAGGCAGACATCACAAAGTGCCTCTGATGGACTCCTAGGTTTTTTAAAGCAGATATAAATTTTTGGATGTCGCCGGAGGTCAAGAAAAGCCACCATTGGTGACCAGCTGTTCATGTGGCAACTTTTAGTTAACTATTATTTTCTCTTTGGGGAAATGTCTTCTCACTTCTTGTCTACAGACTAGGCTATGAAGAGACCTTTCTAGTGGGGCAGATGCAGTGAAATGTAACCTAATATAAGGGTACTTGTTCACTTCTTTAGCTAAAGCCTAAAGTAAATAGAGCTTTACATACACGTGGGCACATGCAACATGCTGCTTTTGTTGTCTTCTTTAGAAGCTCAGCTTAGACAGGGATGCCCATTATCTCCCTTACTGTTTGTGCTGACCCTGGAGCCCCTCCTACGAATAATTTGTGGATAATGGAGATATCAGGGGAGTCCAGATTGGCCCCACTGAACATAAGGTAGCTGCTTATGTGGATGACCTTTTATTTTATGTTGCAACACCGGTAACTACTTTGCCAGTTCTTATGCGAGAGCTAGACAGATATGCCTCGCTCTCTAATTACAAAATAAACCTCCAAAAGTCAGAGGCACCGAGTGTTAAGCTACGTACACACGTCAGATTTTTATCACCCGATAATCGGCATCGGCCAATTATCAGGCGAAAATCTGCCGTGTGTACAGTCAGTGTCGTCCATCGTCCAGACGACCGACCTGCCGGATCCACGGACGATGGACGACAGCCGATCCTAATGATCCCGCTCCGTCGCTCTCCCCCTCCCCTCTCCATAGAGCATAACGGTGCTGTATGTACAGCACCGTTCATGCATCGTGCACTCCCTTGTCGTTGGAAAGGATCGTGAAAGATCCTTTCCAACGACAAAAATTGGAAGTGTGTACGCAGCTTTACTCTTCCCAGAAAAATTAGAGAGGCATTGGCCCCTTCTTTCCCCTTCAAGTGGTCTAACTCAGCTATCTCTTACCTGGGCACACAGATTTCTGCTAATCTAACGCGAATTGTAGATCTAAATTTTTATCCCTATACTAAATAAAATCCGAAGTGATCTACAGAGGTGGAGACAGATGGCATTTACATGGTTTGGGAGGTGCAATGTGCTTAAAATGAATGTTATGCCTAGACTGTTGTATATGCTGCAAGCACTCTCAATACACATCCCGCTTTTTATCCTTCGAAAATTCCGTTCGGAATTTGTAAAATTTATCCTGCTTAATTGGGCGCCCAGGCTTAGGATGACATTACTGAGACTCCCCAAAGCCAATGGAGGAATGGCATTCCCTGACCCAGTTTTATACCATCAGGCAGTGCACTTGTCTAGGTTGCTGGATTGGTGCACTAATGGCCGCTCCAAACTGGGTTGGGTTGGAGGATGCATGCTCTACTGCCCCCATTGCCGCATTGGCCTGGTCGACAATGTACACCCATCCATTGATTGGCGAGACCTTGAAAACGGTCACTAAGTACTTCTCCTCTCAAAACGTAACCATATACCCGTCTCCAATGTCTCCTGTTTTAGGCGATCCTGGATTCCCCCAGGGCCAGACTGACCCAATATTTCGCCAATGGCGTGCTTTGGGCGTGTATAGAATATAACATTTCATGCACAATGGGGAATGGCAACATATTCCGACCCTAAAAACGGAAAGGGATCTTCCTTCATTGTCGCCCTGGCGCCATATACAACTCACATTCTAAGAGTCTTGCCGCGGCCCAATACAATAGCCTGATCGCTTCTTCCTCTAGAGGACTTGTGTGCAACTGGTCAACCTTTACGGGGCACACTTTCCCATGCCTATCAAACCCTGTTATCTGTATATACGCCAGAACTCCCTTTATTTGTATCCCAATGGGAAGCCGATTTGGACACTTGTTTTACTGAAGCCCAGAGAGATATGTTACTTTATTTCTGTCATAAGGCGTCCATTTGCAACAAATATCAGGAAACCAACTACAAGTTGGCCACTTGCTGGTACAGGACACCGGTTAAGCTTGCTAAGATTTTCCCGGGGTCGGATAGCACCTGCTGGAGATGTGGCGACACACAGGGTACGCTACTGCATGTTTTCTGGGAATGCTCAAAATTGCAATTATATTGGAGTTCAGTAGCTAATATTATCCTAAAGCTTACAGAAGTGGATATAAGGGGCAATCCGGCCCTGGCACTTCTTCATGTTTCGGACATGTCCCGCAGGTGCTATAGTAACTCTCTCCTAGGACACCTTCTCAATGCAGCTAAGGCCTGTATCCCAGCCTTATGGAAAAATACTGCCCCTCCGACGGTAATACATTGGTTGCAAAGGGTTGCTGATATATATCACATGGAGGATATGATATCCACTGACGCTAAGAAAGCGGAAAAATTCGCACAGACTTGGTACCACTCGATCCACTTTATCACTACTGAGGAATATTGCCGTTTGTTACCACCATCCCCCTAGATACCTGAGTATTCTGGGATGGATGCCTAATTGCATTCTGCCACTGTTTCAGAGATGTGATTGATTCTATAGCGGGTCAATGCCCACTTTAACTCCCCCCCCTTCCTTCTTCCCTTTTTCTTTCTTTCTTTCTCTTTTTTTTTTTTTTTTTTTTTTTTTATCTTAACTCCTTTTTTTTTTATTAGTTAATTTGTTTTTGTTCTTTTATTTTTATTTTCTTATAAAAATGTTTTTGAAAACCTTAAGATATCATGGCTCCTGCTACTGATACAGCACAACGGGTTGGTTACAATGTTTGTATTTCTATGCAGTCGGCCGTTAAGCCACAAGCTTGAAGATATGTATTGTTAGAACCTAACCTTGCTGTATGTTCTTTTTTGAACTGTATGTTACGACCACTTTATTTTCTTTTCTCTGTATGTACCTTGATATCTTTTAATAAAAATAATTAAAAAAAAAAAAAAAAAAAATCAGCCTACTTGCATAAAAAGAATCGGTCTCGTTTCAGAAACAAATCCAAATGGCATCGCTTCTGTTTTTAAAGATATAATATAAGCAGTGTATGTTTGTTTGCCGAGAGGCTTCTCCTTTTAATGCAGATTTTTTTTTCCCTTCCAGGGTCCTCTTGGGTCGGAGTTGCAGTTGGATTTGCAATATTCATCCTCCTAGCCTTCGTCATTGGACTTGCTGTCTACGTGTACAAAAGAAGACACCCTCTCTTTTTTTCATCTATTCGCTATCGACGAGCAGAGGATCAGATGGAGTCCATGATTGATTATTAGAGCTTTTTGTGTTTTAACATACTACCTGTATTTTTATTTTGCACAACATGGAAGAGTATGATTTTGTGGACTTTTTATCAACACTCAGGCAGGATTTTTTTTTTAATTTTTTTTTTAATTTTTTTATTTATTTTTGAATGCTCCTCTAAAATATGAATCCTAGATGGACATTTGTTAGGTAACCTGTTTTTTAAACTTATTTTATGTAAGCCAAAGTCTTCTGCTCATGTGGGGGAAGAGGGGGTGGGGGGTGGGTATTTGAGATGGAGATATATATCAGGGAATCCAACTTGTGTGACCCAGATGGAATGCTGAAGAAGTGTATTTGCCCCTCAGGGTGTCGGAACACTGAAGAAATTAGAAGACTGCTCATCTTAGAGCTAGTAGTCGGGCACAAAAGTCCTTGACAGTCAGCCTGTTTTTCCCACCTAAATGACCCACTTTAGGTAGGTTGATTCTAGCTTTGAGGCATCAACTCTTTCCTTATACACTATCACTAAAAAAGAAATACTCCGACTGCTGTGCCATCAGCCTGTTTCTTTTACTGTCCTTGTTCTTTTTTTTTTCAATGCCAGCCAGTATCCAGTTGAATTCCTATAGTAAAATTTTAACAATTTGCATATGTATAATGAAGCACAAGCAAAGCTTGATTTGCACAGTTATGCCAGAAGGTGTGATTTAAATTATTGTATAGGCATTGTATGAACAACCTTCTGCCTTCTACTTGATACATCCTGGGACTTGGCATTTCTTGCCACAATTGCAGGGTACTTTCTTTTGATTTGGGTTTTAATATGTGTACTTGTTGTATATAATGACTATTCCAGCCACATTGTGTTAAAATGTAAGATATTTAATACAACTTTGATTTTTTTTATATTTATTGATTGCACAGATTGGTATGTGATTATATTGGTTTTGGCTGTGGAGATGAACATATGTTAAACCCTTCAATCCAAGATTTAGGGTTTGCACAACTAGCCTATTTGTGTGCAATAAGCAAGGGAATTTATTCATTGTGTTAATTAATTTTGTGCAAAATGCAAAGTTGAAACATTTTTAGATTTTCTATTTATTCTTTGGTTTCGGTGATTGTCTTTTAAATGATTGCCCCAACAATTATTCAGAAAGTTCAGCTATGGACTGACAAGGCTGGGTTGAATTGGCTTACTGGGCAGATATACTTGACAATTCTGCAGATGGTCAGAGACCTAAAGGAGGAACCCTAACCAATATTTTATGCTTAAGAAATAAAAAGGAGCCTACAGTCCAAATAAACTTTCTAGATAACCCCCTTACCCAGCATATAAAAAATAGCAGAAGTATTTGTATACCAGTCTTGGCTGCAGTTCCAAAGCAGCTGTTTACACTGGGTCAATTCATTGTCAGATCTGCCCATCTAAACTCTTACATGTGAGCCCAGAACATCACTTATTACAGATAAATATTTTTAAGGCTCTTTTATATTAATCTGTGTGGTCTCATTATGCACACAGTTTTTTTGTTTTTTTTTGCAGGGAAAAGCAACATCTAATAAAACTTTCAGAGAACTTTTGTTTTTTTTAATGAGGAAACAGAGTTCTGTGGAATTATAGGACTGTAACAGACACTAAAACCTTTCTCAATCAATTATTAAAGCAATGAGTCAAAGCTGTCCTGGTGGAGAATCTTCCACATCTATTTGTTTCAATGGCAGTAATTAATTCTCCACCAGGTAATGTTTCAGTAAATGTCCGTTTCACTGTTTCGAAAACTTCATTGTGTTTTAAATCCCAGCTCATAGCACCCAACCGAAAGCCGATCCCAGGGCAAGCTGGTGGTCCAAACGGCAGGTAAAATACCTTCCTGGATGTTAGTGGACATCATACAAATTTTTGGGTTACTTTTATCTTGGGTATAGTTCTCCTACAAATACATCAATAGAATACCTGTCTCTGAGAAACAAGGGCAATAGAGTGGAGTGGGCCTCTTTTTTTCCAATACACCAAAATGAGTGACCACCCTTTGCCAGAAAGAGGCTATTTGTTGTTGGGCCTGCTACATGTTTCATAAAACATAAAAATTACAACCCCATATCTACAACAATTAGTTTTTTTTCCCGCATTAGGCTTTATTAAGCCATGTTTGGGTTATTTGCCATTATTGCATTGTATAACATTGTACAGTTTTTGGTCTGTAATATGCTACTCTAGTTGCTCCAGCTTTAGAGGCTACAGAACAAGCAGAAAGCCAAGGAATGGGCTCGATGAGTGACTGGAGAAGACCTATGGGGATGGCCAACCAATAACTACAGGTGGAAGGTGTTTGGGGGTTTCCTCACATCGACTACCCAGGAACAAAAATCCTTCTCGTACATATCTCTATATGTTCCTATGTCAATGTACACGTCATGATTTACAGAGACACCTAAACATTTTCAAATTCCCAGTTCAGTTCATCTACTGTTAAAAGGGGTCTCACACTCCGATTTGTTGCATCTGACTGTCCACTAGGCTTGGGATATTTCCTAAAATGAACAATCCCTATGTGAAGCACAATGGGAATTTGAAAAATCGAATGGACAGCAGTGGACCGAAAGACCTTTTCTTATGTTTACACCCAGACCCTAAAACCAGTTTTGTGTATAAACAAAAGTTTTCACCAAATCATTAGTGGATTAATTTGCTTGCTTATGGATTTTTTTTCAAGTTCTATAAAATGTTTGTAAAATTTTCTACGTTGGCACTAGATTTTTGGGTGGGAGTCACCTACATTTTTTTCAATGGTTGTGGAAATGATCGGTAGTCCATTCATGTCATTAATATTGGTCACTGTTCTCCCTAGTTTCTTTTAGCTGGGTGCACGACCCGGCCGTTTTTTGGGATATTACTGAAAAGTTTGGTCACAATGTGGGGGCCACCACCTGCCAGCAAATTCTTTCCACCCAGCTTAAGAAAAATTCTGGGGAGAATACAGTCTGTACTAGTTTCAAACAATGTATATGTACTGAGACTCCAGTACATCTCCAGAGTCAGATTTTAGGTTGTGCAGCTACATTAAGGGATTAGTTTGTTTTGAAATCCTTTTGTAGAGGAGAAATTATGCTGTGCCAACAATGCCCTTACTGCCTATATGTCTCTTTGTGCCACCGCTTCTTTTTGTTTTAGTAAACAAATTTGTTTTAATGTTTTTGAAAAATTAGGAATGTAAAAAAAAAAAATACTACTGCCATAACAGATACTTTAAGCTATAAACAACTTTGTGCATTGGTAACATTTCTGCAATCCCCAGTTGTGAATCTTAAGGTCTCTACTTGCAAGAAAAGGCGGCATCTTTGTATTAGTTGTAGTCTTCTTCAAAGATGAAAGCTTTTTGCATTTTGTACTCTGGCTTTGCACTATATTTAACATTTTTTTTACCTGATAATTTTCTTGCACTGTGTTTTTATGCTACTGATATATTTTTAATAAATTGATTTCCAAACCAAAAATGATCGGCATGTTTTGTTCTAACCTTGCATTTAGTTTTACTTTATGGATCTGCTCACACAGGAACTGCACCTCCTGGGATTTAAAGTAAGACCATTCCTACAGCATTTTCAGTGTTCACCAATCTTGAGCCCCTTTCTCAGTGTCAGAATGGGCTGCAGAAGGCAAGAGGCATCTATTAAAAAGAAAATATATATATTAAAAAGGTTAAATAACATTGAATGTTCAATTGCTGGTCTTCCTAGAAAGTTTAATTCTAGCAAGCATTGTGTTTCTGCTACTACGGGGGAGGTAGACTGAGTCTAGCATATCCAGGCTGAAACCTGCTGCCTCCCTACTAGCAACAAAGGACCAGTAAGAATCTATTTGTGGTTCCAGTATAGTGTGTGGGAAACAGCTCGATAATATGTAGCAGTGACTTTAAAACATTTTTAAATCCACTGGACTGTCATCCTGATCTAGACTTCACTACCTGTATATTGGGAAGTCTGACACCTATTGTGCATCCATGTTTTGATTGGGTGAATTACCTTTGTAATGAAGGAAGGATGAAGATAACATCCTTGGAGTCTGTACCTTTAATAATTTATGGACAATGGTAGCTCCCATATGATCCTGAGATTTACTTTACCTCCCCATATATCATGTTGCTGGGTTCCAATGGTTATAAAAACCAAATATTCTGATCTCTGAATCAGATCATGGCTTGTTTGTAGGCAGCTTGTCTTGGAAGGAATATGGGATCTGTCACTGCTGACCTTCTAAATGTTACTTGGCTGTTCGTCAAGTTGGTCATCTGCCTTTAAATGTTGACTCAAGATTCAAAAAATAAGCCTTGCTAAGTTTATATAGAACATTTTCAAATATTTGTCACAAGGCAGTGCCATGAAAAAAACTACCGTTTGGCAGGATTGCCAGTTAAAAAATAGTTGTGCATCTCCTGGTGTGTACCTCTAACCTCATAGTTGTACATCTGCACTATGAGATCTAAAACACTACTGCCTCTGACTGTTTGAAGAGTTTCCGAGTCGGATTTGGTGCTACTTGCTGTAGACTTTGACAATGGAAAGCAAAGCGCTCCCCTTACCAAGATAATATTAATTATATTGGTTGTGTGATGATAGTCCTAGCCCTTCTTTTTTTCCCCAAGGACTTAACCTTGTGCTAATAAATTAACTGTACTACACAAATGTTTTCTAAAAGAAAAGAACAAATCTCATCTTCTCTTATGCAGAGGAAGCAGAATCTTGCTGCATAAGTACACTGGTAAAAAGTAGGACCTGATAAAGCATTAATATTTCCACTACTCCCCCACCCACCCCAACAAATTTGATGACAATTGTATTTTCAAGAGCTTTGCAATTGGCTTCAAAAATGTATTTCATGCCTATACAAAAGACGTGCAGTTAATTAGCTTCCCCTTAAAAATTGTTGTGTTGTAGACATATGACTATGGTTGTGACATTAAATTATAGACCCCTTTGAGGGACAGCTAGTAAAATGACTATGGACTTTGTAAAGCTCTGCATATGTCAGCAGTAAATTAATACAAGTAAAAAATACAAAAAAAATACACGTTAACTCTAATTGGAAAAAAAAAAAGAAATACATTCATTTATTTCATTTGTGACCTGTTCACCCCCCCAGCCAGTTTCAAAAAGTAGTCCTATTTTAGCTAACATGTTTTAACTAATGAAAAAAGGATTTTGGCAATGAAAACAACTTTACCAATTCTAGATACCGGCAATCTGTCCCCCTGACAGTGACTGCAACATCTGTATTGACCCTTTAAATCAAATATGTTTACAATGGTTTCAGCAGCACAATGTAGACCTCCCCTTTTTGTTCCTGTTCAAAAACAAACTTTTCAGTACCAGTATTTTTTTTTATTGTGCAAGTGATAGTCAGCAGACCTTCGGAAGCCTTGGATTATTGTGGCTGTTATTAGTGAGTGATACAAATTTCACACGCTACTCCAGGGTATCTCAGATACAGATATCAGGGCAATGGGTTGCATAGAAAACACCAAGCGAATAATACAAGAAAAGAGTAAAGAACTACACAAGGTGCTCCTACTATATCTCTGCTGTGTGGCCTGCATTGCTGCTGCTTCATCTATTCCCGAAGGAAATGGTAAGTGAAGCTTGTCGATGGCCATATTATATTCTTATCATTTATAACCTTTTATATTATTTTGATATTCCTAAAGTTTATGTCCAGAACTTATTTAGTTTTTTGTAGCATAAGGAAGAGTTGGAAACACTTTTGGATTTCTATTGCCAGCTGCCGCTCCTTAAAAAAGATTTCCTTCATTACTTGTTCTAGAAATAATAGTTTTAAATAAAAGGGAAAATCTCAAACTTTAACACAGATTGAAATTAAGAAAGGCTGGAACCTTTATGAGATTTTTATTTCTTTGTCCCCTGTTGCAGATTTTACCCACCGCCTTCTTTCGTCTAAAGATGGAATAGCAGAAAAAATAGCAGTGAATTCTTCCCAACTCTAAAATAAAAAAAAGTATTTGCTTGAACATTTTAATAGTAAAATTAAATGGTTCATTATTTGTTGGATAATTAAATGTGCCAGCCAGAGAGCTCATTAAATGTGCTGCAACTTTCACTTCCACAATAGCTAATCTCATTTTCTTACTGTCAACTTGAAAACTATGAAGGACTTCAATTACAACCCCCAACATTTTCAGGGGGTGCACATTAGTGCAGAGCGCATACAAGTGTATTGCATCAAAGTAAGTCAGCCTGTTGAAAAAGGTGCTGTAATGCACCACAACACCTAAAAATGTCACTTCTGCTATATCTGTTTCACTGTTCCATAATATACAATAAAGAGAAAGTGAGAGTAAAATATACTCAATCACTGGTGTCACACTGTAATACTAACCCCACATTGGAGATCTTGTCTTTGGAATAATGAAGTGAGCGGGGCAGGTTCTGTAATGTAGGTGATAGGTCTGATTCAATCCAGCCAATCGAAAACATGCCTTCATCTTGACCATACCCATATTTCTATACATGTGGCACGTTTACTCATCCTCCTGGTGTCCTGGGTGCCCCAGATCAGTTACATTCCCAGCAATGCCCCTTCCTACTATAATCTTTTCAAGAGCTCAGTATACTTTAATGAAATTCAGAAACTTCTCTGAGTGGGAGGTCAGTGACTTCTTGTTACCCACACATTCTAAAATTCAGTAAGCGTACACAATGTTGAGATTATTCAGCCGTAGCTATACAGACAATGTGCTAAAAAGTGAGCTGCTACATCTGGAAACCAATTCAGGTCAGGTGATAAAATAAAATATGTGTCCTGTTATTGTTCTGTTAGGATCTGGGGCTGATTTTTCTTTATGAATGTTTTTGAACTTTGTTTTGCTTATTTTAGTGTTTGCCAAAGCTGAATCTTTCACAAGACTGAAAATAAAGTTGATGAGCAGTTGCTGCTTCTATCACATTGCACAATATGTTCATTTCCTAACATGTGAAAGCTGATCTAAAAATTAATGGAAAGGGAAATAGACTGATAGCAACCCTTCCAATCCCAGCTACTTTTTTGGACTATTTATTAGATGTTTAGAGCTGACTTTTTTTAAACTTCCCAGCAGCCAGACAAACGTCCAGGTGTAAAATTCTCATATGTTCTGAAAAATCCCAAATATGGTATGATTAAAAAAATAAAGCTTTTGATAAATTTGTAAAACAAGGCACCTTGGTCTGCGACCCATTTAGCCTTTTCTGCAAACACTAATTAAATTGCTATGGGGCTATGGGACAGTGAGAATCCTTCTACCCTTCTTTAGTCTGTTTTTTAATGAAATGCAGGATACATTGATGCAGGATACAAACCCATATTGGCTGAAAGTTAATAGCTCTGGTTCTAAAGCATAAAACACTGTGTGTTCTTCTGAAACAGGGTGCCCGGTTCCGATGTGGGTCCAGTTCAACGGCAGTTGTTACACCTTTATTTATGTTACACAGAAAAATTCCCTTGATGTGGATCTCGCCCAGGAGCTCTGTAAAGGTATTAAAATGGATGTGTTGTCTTCTGGTGTCTCTGTAAAGGAAGAACATAGCATTATAAAGAAAAAGCAGGGCCTTAACCCATTCACATTTCCCAGGGGCCGGATTAAAATATTGCCTAATTTCTAGCCAAAATCATACCTTCACTTATAGTTAAGAAATGTCACCCCTATCTGAGATCCACCATTTAGAATATTTTACATACCTTGGCCCATTCCAGAGTACCTGGCTCTAAGTTTTCAAGTGGTGCACCAATATGGGGGTCACCATGTATTCACATTTTCAGGTTCCCTAGGCTACAATAAAAATTCTTTTATAAATAAGGCAGGTGTGATTTTGATCCAAGGCATGGAATAAAGACAAAAACCTTTTTTAAACCTTTAGTTGTGTCGTTGCATCAGCTTGATGGATATTCATGGCCCTGGAACCCCAGGATTGTTCTACCTCTACAGTTGGTGTAAATTTGAAGATATGCCACCTTTAAATTTTGGGCAGGCAGTTTTATTACATGGGTTTCCAAGGACAGATCTTGTTGAAACAATCAGCTAATGATACGCAATGTATGGAACAAACCTGGGAAGCTTACTAATGAATTCATGTGGAACATTTACAGTTGTAACCTACAAAGATGTTTGGTGTGACAAATAAATATATATTTTTGTGATATACATCTTATTTTGTCCTGGTATCCAATGGGTGTGAAGTAATGGAAAATGAAAACAACAGTATACTAGAGTAGATAGAGTAAACGGGGGTCTACATTTCCCTAATGAAAAAGATAAAGAGTTTGGTTTTTATTACACTTTATTCTCTATATTCCATGTTATTTTGGTGTGTTGGCTGCTTTGTCACATATTGTATTATTTTTAGATATTGGGGCAAACATTATAAGCATCCAAAGCCAAGAGGAAAATGCATTCTTAGTGAAGATGTTCCAGACAAAATGGAAGGGACCCAAAGAGGTTATGCTGGGCATATTTTACGATGCTGATGGTAAGAAACATATTCCTTTGGACTGTAATTTCCGATGGTAGGGCACAGGGAGGAGTTTCTACTTTTCTCCCATTTGTATGTTGTGGAGGTCAAAGCGGGTTGCAAGGTTAATCTACTAAATAGTACATTCCAAATAGGGAGCGCAATTTACATTTCTTTACTAATGAAGGGCAATGCATTACTGTACTTTTATAAGTTTTTTCTCATTTATCAAATGCATGTTTTAAATGTCTAATATCCTATTGGCAGATGACTCTTTGAAATGGTTTGATAAGTCACCAGTAACATTCACAAACTGGAGACAGGAAGTAACAGATGAAAACTTGAACACCTGCGTGAAAATAAACACATTGACCGGATTGTGGGAATTCACAGAGTGCGACCACTTTGCTGAGTCCGCGGCATTATGTAAAGCAAGACTGCGTACGTATACAGAATTCAACGTTATCCAACCTTTAGACTGGTATAGAGAATAGGTGGCCACATTTATATCAGAATACATCACACGTCAACACTGCTTCGGAGCTGCATCGCTTATTAGATGCCTGCATGTAAATGTGTTTAAAGATATATGAAACCAATGCCAATATATTGATTGACTGTCATGCTAATCCAAAGGCTTCAATACTTTTCAAATGACTATTAGTATGACTGTACTGATGCTTGGCGAATGCCCTAAAGCTGCCACATGCAGTGAGATACAAACTTCTCCATTCCTGGAAGTACTGGGTTCTGGTTTCCAGGTAAGCGGCGGGAACAGACATTCCTAAGTACCAGTGAATCAGTTGGGGCGGCCAGTAAGGTCCTATTTGGTCAAATGTTCATGACAGCCGAACTAGATTTTCCAAAGGGGGGTGGGGCTAGGGGACATCAAAGCCAGCCAGTATTACCTGTATTTCAGTATGGGGGTAGCTCCTCATATCAGGTCCTCCCCTCTGTTGTAGGGCAAAGTTATGTAATTTTCAGAGCTGGATGGGTAGAAATTCACTGGTAGGTATTACAGTCAATCCATGTATTCATTACGTTTTATTGAGTGTGTGGTGTGGCATTCAGCTTTATTATTGTTTACCCACGTACATCAATTTTTAGAGTAGTTTTAAAAGCCAAATTATCAGCATTAGAATGTATGATGCATTTTAGCATAGGCAAGTCATTCATTTTATTTTTTTAATTTTTATTTCAGATACCCTAAAACATAACAGTGGTAAGTATATGCTCATAAAGGGGGTAATGGGTCACTATGTTCTTGAATACTACTGGGTATATGAATAAAAATTTTAAATCTTCTGCTGACCTAAGGGAAAACACACATTATTTCCAGATAGCACCAATTGCTAAGGAATCAAATACAGTGTAATGGTTTGTGTGTAAAAAAAAAAAAAGTATAGACGGTCTGAACATTGCAGAGGCAATATGGTTGTTTCATTAGGTTTGTCGATTCATCTTTAAGATGAAAAGCCAACATTAGCCAAACTTTTTTTTCTCATTTTGGATAGAATATAGATAAGTTGTAGTCGTGGCCAGCTGTTTTTTTCTTATCTGTGTGTACATTTAGATTTGTTTCTTTTATCTGCTCCAAATACAGCCACAATATTTATTGTTTTTGAGCTTTTTCCATCTCCCAGCCACATTGGGCTGTATTAGTATTGATCACACTGGGGAATGCATTTTTGTTGAGTTAGATATTACACTTGTTTTTGACTAATTTTCGGGTGGTGAATCCAGAAATGACCCCAGTTTTTAGCTATCACATCCAATTACTTTCCACCCAATGCCTCTCACGTGCCCTGCTGTCCCACATGCACAGATAACAGGGATACTGGGTGTATCCACATTGCTGACCAAGAAGGAAACATACAATTTGAAGGTCAACACGGATGACCCGATTGTGTTGGTGATATTGCAGCAACTCAATGACTCTTTATGTCTGCATACTCTTCACAAAGAGAACCTTAATGGCCAATTGGGACTGACCCAAATATATTGCCATTGTGAAGGAGGACACACTTTAAGCTCCGATTTGAGCTAACAATGAATAGTCACTATGCAGTTGAGTTATAGATTGGAATTCCCAATTCCTCCATTAAACCAGGTATGTTATGGCAATACACAAAGCCACTATGAAATGCTACTTCTCTGGTTCGAAAGTACAATACCTTGTTTCTTTTTCAAGTAAGTTTTTCTCACACAGTCTTGATGCTAGTTCTGAAACCTTCTTTGATAGTCCCAAATCACAAGCCAAATCACTCAACTCATGCTGATCAAATCCCTTACGAACAGAATCCTCTTCAATTTCAAAATCTTCATCATTGTTGACACCTAGTTCATCACCATAATCATGTTCTTCAAGAGGGTAGTGTAAAGAAAACTGGCACTAGGATTTCATCTAAATGAGCCACTGGGCGTAAAGCCGATGATAGACTAGGATACTCTATGTTACATTTTTTCTTGTTATATCCTGAGGTTTTCACTATACAAAAGTAACAATTACTGCAATGATCTCTTGGCTTTTGCCAAACCATAGGTATACCAAAAAGGCAACTTATCACGTGTTCCCTTTGTCCACATCTGTAAACCCTGGATACAGCGACCCAGGACTTATCCCAACTTTGAAATATGCCAAATAGGCTTGCTCTACAACTGTGCTGATGTTCGCCCTTTGACTGAGAATAGTGACTGCCACAAATATACCAAAATGAATCAGGGTTGTTTAGACACTTATGATGAGAAACAGCAAAGCCAGACATGATCTGAAAGAAAGAAAATACATGAGTAAGTAGAAAAAAATTTTGAATATTCACTACATAGAGCAGCACACAACCTCTGACCACACTGTCTTGCATGTAAATGAATAGCCTATACAAATCCACACTACAATAATTGCGTTAATATAAGCGTAAAAAAAAAAACCTGAAGAAAACTAACTTCACTTTCAGAATCAGCATACCTATTTTAGTGTAAATAAACCTAAAAGTTGAAGTCAACAAAAAAAAAGACATCTACCAAAGGGAATTAGTGCTCAGAGGATTGTGCTAAATGCTATCTATTGGTTGGAGACTACTTGGCCAATTCCTTGGCACATTCGGCAAATGACACATCACTGGAAAGATATTAGAGCCCTGTTTTCTCAAGAAGGTATTTCAGAGACTCCTTTAGTGTAAGGGACAACAAACTTGAAAATACATTTATGGTTTCTAGTGAATGCTATTTAGCTGCTTGCTAAAAGTGTTTGTGTGTATGCAGCATTAGTTTAATGGTCACAAAATTGCATTAATGTTTTGCAGGAAACAGAGTGCTAATGATTAGCCTGATCACTGCCTTTGTGTTAATTCTACCATCACTGTTGCTACTGATATTCATTTTTCACAAAAGAAAAGTTCTACTCTTTGGCTTTCAATCAAGACATCTACCAGGAGCTGCACAAGTTCTTCCATACAGTGACGATGATATTCTGGTTGAGACAATGGAGGGAGAGGATTATGCCTGAACTGTAAACCTTTATTAGAAAATTATACTGTATCGGTAAGAGACTGTTAAAGTGAACTAGTACTGTCCCCTACTTTCTTCACCCAAGCACTACAGTGAACTAGCTCTATAAAGGGAGGACCTGGAATTTCACTTATCTCCAATTGACAAATGGTAAAAGTGCAAAAGGCAAGAAAATGATCAACATGGTTTATAGAAGCTTATTATGAACTTGTGATTATTGCCCTGACTCCACAAGCACAGGGTCATAGTAAATTAACCCCATGGAATGTTTAACTCTAGATAAATAAAAGACTAAAAATGGCTTTAAGCTTACAAATAATTCAGATGAGTTATTATGACTTTGTATCTAGAAGTAGTTAGCGGTAACAAATAAGCCAATAATTTAGCTTCTCATTGTACTGTACTAAGTATTATAAAGCTATTTTCAGCCTATTCAGAACAATTCTAACAAAATAATTTCAGTATGCTAAATTTGGTTACCCAAGGTAAGTATCAAGAATGTCATGTACTCAAAAAGAAAAAAACCTAGGCTTAACCTATTTCCATTACAATTATATTAGTTAACCTCCCTAGCGGTCTAATTCAGTCCAAATTTCCAATTTATTGCATGGACGTTTATTTTTCATTGTAGGCTATAATTCTTAGGCATAACTCACAAATTTTAAATAAATTTAACAAAACACAAACGTCTGTTAAAAAATGTATTGTATGTGTACAGTAGCATATTATATTATCATATGTTTTATGAATATTTCTCTGTATTGGACTCCAGCTGGAATCCAGCTAGTTTGTATTGAATCCAATACAAAATTATTTGAATTTCACATCGATCCTCCCACCCAAGCCGGCGCCTGTACCCATGTCACCGGGAAACCCCATACATCTTGTCTCTGCACTTTGCAGCTGGAGATCAGAGGAGCAGGACGTGGCCCCAAGACCTGCAGGACACCCGGAGACAGCAACAGAACAAGGTAAGTGGGGTTTTTTTTTTTTTTTATAGTTAAAAGCTACCCTAAGTGTGACTCAGGAATACAGATTTTTGCCTAGAAAATCCAACTAGAGTCACACTTGGGAATACCGCTGGGGGGGGCCAAACAAATCCCACATATAAAACCCTATGGACATAGTTGGTTCAGAGGAAGGCAAAAAAAAAAATCCTTGCCGATTCCATGAGGCAATCGGATGTTCCTTTAAAGCCTTAATATCCAATTATATTTAGGAGTCTACTCCCCATACCTTACAGTGAAGAATTCCTTCCCTATCCAAAGCTTAAAACTTCTTTTACTTCAGACACAAAGAGTGCCCTCTTATTCTTTGTAATGATCTTAAAGTGAATAATTGTGAAGCAAGTTCTCTATATGGACCATTTATATATTTATACAGGGTGATCATATCCCCCCTTAAACATCTCTTCTCAAAGGAGAATAGATTGAGTTAAATTAATCTCTCCTCAGGGCTGAGCTCCCCCATTCATTAGTTTAGTTGCCCTTCTCTGCACGCTCTCCAATTCCACAATGTCCTTTTTGTGAACTAAACTGCACTGCATACTCCAGATGTGGTCTACAATGCTTTGTACAGGGGAAGGATTATGTCTCCATCTCTGCAGTCTATTCCTCTTTTGATACAAGAAAGAACTTTACTAGCTTTAGATATTGCAACTTGGCATTGCATGCTATTATTAAGTCTATGATCTACCAGAACCCCCAGATCCTTTTCTATTTTTGACTCCCCCACCCCAACCGTATTCCCCCTAGACTATATGATGCATGCATGTTAGCCCCCAAGTGCATAACTTTACATTTATCTGTATTAAATGTAATTTGCCACTTGGCTGCCCAATCAAACCATACATTCAGGTCTGCTTGTAGATTATAGACATCCTGTATGGACTTAATTCCATTACATAGTTTGGTCTAGTCTACAAACATAGACATGGTACTTTTAATCCCAAACTCTATATTTTATAAAAATTTTAAGAGGTCCCCAAATTTTAAGTGGTGCCCCCGAACCCTGGGGTGCACCACTAAACCTTAGACCAGTCAGAGGAGGAATCATTACTCTCTGGAAGCGGTTTTTAAACTAGATCTCTATCCATTTACAGATTGGCTTTTCTAAACCTACTGACCCTAACTTACATATAGTGTACTTAGACTTTGCTAAAGCATTTGACACAATACCCCACAGACAGTTAATATCAACTGCTATTCTAATGTCTGTTTACTTATTTAAAAAAATTGTTTATCAACTTCGGTCTTTCTTGAAGCCATGCTGTCTATCACTTATGTTCTAGCAGAAACTCCTCTATGTGATTCTTTATCAAACTCTCTAGGACTTTCCAACTATGGATGTTAAACTAACTGGTCAGTAGTTAACAGATAAAGACTTTGCTCCCTTTTTGACGATAGCAACCACATCAGCCTTATGCAAATTCATTGGTACCCTGCCAGTGACTAAAGAGTCTCCAATAATTAGAAACCGTGGCTTTGAAATAGCCGTGCTCAGCTCTTCGAGGACACGTGGATGTAATCCATCGGGTCCTGGTGCTTTGTCAACCTTTATTTTACTCAACTATTTTTCAATCATATCAAAGTGTTTAGTAAACCCGACTTTTCTCTATCACCAGTTACCAACCCAGAGACATCCTTTAGGGGCCTACATGCTCAGATCTGATCTTTTTGCTAGAAATGTATTTAAAAATGTTTGGGAGGTTTGCCTTACTTACCATTGCAATCTGTCCTTCATTTTTATATTTTGCACATTTTATCTGCTTTTTACATCTTTTGTTAAACTCTTTATAGTTATCAAAAAAAATTACAGAATCACAACTTCCTACCTTAAAGTAGTCTCGGTTTATCCAAGCCACTTGTGTAGCTAAGAGATGAAGCTGCTTAAATGAGCAGTAGTGTGACCAATTACTACTAACCTGGATAATGGAGAAAAGGCACAGAAAGCGTTTCAACGGTCTAGGCATCCTAGCAAAGTGTCAGCCAGTAAGAACCATCACCTAAAACCAGTGGATAACTTGTTCCCACTCCACCTAAAGCTCAAGTAAGCTGCAGTACTTACCATTTGTTTAAAGCGAAAATGAAGTTCTACATTCCAAAGCTGCAAGCAGTATTTGTACTAAAGGAGGGCCAGACAATGTCCATTCTGCAATAAAACATACCTGCCTGCTTGCAATCTTTTCTAAATGATTTGAGCATGCCAGGAATGTATTAAATCACTTCACAGTGGTTAGGTCAGGCCAATCCAGGACAAAGATTCCCACCATCGGGGGAGCAGAGGAAGATGGCTGTGCCGGCACCACAGCAAAGACAGGTGATATTTAAAATGATAGACAGATTTTTTTTTTTTATTGCAGAAGGGGCAGGTTGCATTTTCCCCTTTCGTTAAATCATTTCTGCAGAGCAGAAATCTTCACTCCCCAACAAGTACAAAAAGACAATCCTCTTGCAATCCCTCAATGAACAAGCTTTCCTCTAGGACACATTTTTTTATGTCCAAAAGTAAATCCTTGGAACCACAGTCCATACAACATCTTTATTATTCCCATTGGACAACTAAAACAATTATGTGTTTTTAAGTGAATATACAGAAGTCTTACAATTTTAGCAATTACAAGTGATTAAAATTTGTAACTTCTACTTTAAATTTTAAGGAAAGTTTTTTTTTCTGGTTGCAAAAAATGTGCTATATTTGTAAATAGACAAAAAAAGATAACTAATCAAGTCTTCAAGATAAATATTGCCCCTTTACTAAAAGAGTCCCAAGGCAGACCTGGAGAAGTCAGACAGCTTTACAAAATCCCCTTGTTAAACAGTCAACACTGAAGGGTAGGCGTTCTATAAAACGGGAGCCTGCAATAAGGCATGGTGTTTTAACCCTTAAAAGGGCTTAAAATGTAGCATATTCAAACGCTCTTGCAAAAAACACTACATTTAAATAGACAGGTGCCCTTTAGAAGACCATGGTGGAATTAGCCACTTTTGTGATACCGCTACAGCAGTGAGCCATGAGCAATATGCTGTACAGCACAATACTAAGGGATGGATTGAACATATTATACTCCATTTAACATATAAAAAAGACATAAGAAAAACAAAACGAACAGTCAATGCTTTCAGCAAATGAAGAAAAACGAAGGCAGATTAAATGTTACAAAACAAAAAAAATAAAAGGCCAGACTGGTTGTTATAACAGGATCTTTGTATGAAGACTCAGTATTTATAGATTGCTTAAGTGCAACAAGTGATAGAGGGCAATAGAGTTTTCTGATATGCAACACAAGCACTGGAGTATTCAGGAAATAAATCTCTGCACATCTGCAGATGGGCCATCTTCTGAAGAGAACATGTCTCAGAAAAAACGTGCACTTATTCCTTCACACCCTTTCATCTTCTGAATCGTCTGAGGCTAAAAACAAACAAACAAAAAAAAAAAAAAAAAAAAAAAAAAAGTGTTTAGAGGCATAGTACAGTTATCACAAACCTTCCTGACATCTTATTGTATGGTTAACAGACATGAATGTTGAATTGACAAATGTTTCCCAAGTCTATTCATTTTGCAAAGTAAATTCTCATTAAGCTTTGAGAACAAGGAAGTCACATTTTGCATTGGGGTAACAGCTCATTGGAAACTGTTTAATTTTATTGTGTTCTTTGGTGGATAACCGCTCTTTTGCCTTTAAAGGAAGCTTAAAATCTTGTATCCAAAATTGGAGTGATTAATTTAGAACAGTTCTGCGTTGCTTAGAAGATTAGGACCTGCCCACAACCTACAGCATCAGACAGCTTGCTTCGAAAAGGGAGCAAAGGATAAAGCAAGTATGCCACCTTATTTTGTCTCTAGGAAACAAAGCAACCCTTACAGTGTCAAAGGTACAACTGCCCTTTTTGTGCATTGGTAATATTGCCAACTTACTATCCAGATCTTCCATGTGTGCTTGAAGGGTCCTGGCAAGGTTGATAAACTAAGAGGAGAAAAAATAAAATAAAAACAAGGTAACCTAAAAAAGTTTAATCAACCTTAATACATTTCTGTCTCAAAATAGATACAGGAATGAAAAGACAAGAATCATGCAAAGGAGACATTTTAAAAGGAGACATTGAACCTCTGCTGCTAAGTGTTGACACAAACCTAAAACAAATATACAGAGGAGAATGAAGGAAACTAAAGTCAGGAGCAGTCCTTGTTTAGCACAAACCATACCAGAAAAAAAAGTTTATTTAAAAACAGGAAAAATTGTATCTAACAGATTAAAAATGATCAATTCTGTATGCAAGCACATTACATAGATTGCCTGAACCAAAACCTCCATCAGCTTCTGGCACCCATTTAGATATGGTATCTGATATATAACAGCAAAAAGATACCTATTGGCTAACCAAAAGTTACTCAGGTTGGGAAATATCTAATTCAGCTTTGCTGTATAGTGTTTGGTGTTCTAGAGCTGTCATTGCCCACCTTTTGGACCCCACTGATCACTAAATTCACCAAATCCTTACTGCGCATGCGTGGGGAGCTGTGTGTCACTCAAAGGGGAAGAAACTTCACAGAGTGGTGTCATGATGCCACTTTCCCATCCCAGGCCTGAGATACAACCCACCCACCATCCTGGGCCTGTGATAAGAGAGTGGGTGGGTTGTGTACATATGGGGGAAAGTTCGCAGCTATGGCCGGTAAGCCCCCCAGCAGGGTCCTTCTTCTGACACTACTGGGGGGTGCACCAGCCAGAGCTGCAAACTGCCAAACTTCTCGCTGTTCTAGAGCAGCCTAAACATAAAAGGGCTTTGTGAAGACCTGAAAAACAAATACTATATCCAAATGTCAGAGTATATTTGCATGTTGTGCAACAGAAAGAATGGCCCTTACATTGCTGGCCACTGGAAGAATGCAATCTTTACAAATAAAACCAAAAATAATTGAGTCACATAAATTGACCTGAGGCAAATTGCTCATGGCTCAGGGAACCCCTAGTAATCTCAGGGGGGAACCCTAGTTGGGAAACTATAATGGTTATAGACTGTAGTCAAACAATCCTAAAAGGACATACAATACATAAAGTTTGTAGTTTTACAAATTATCATTGGATTAATATTCTTGGTGTTTAGACAAGTCCTTACACTCCCTCCTTGTATGCACAATTTCTGCAGAGTACTGCAGTTTTACCATGCACAACATTTCTAGCCAGTGGAAGCAGTGTACTTTATACCAACAAGTGTTCTAAGATAAGGCATTAAAAGCACAAACTCACTCTAACCCGAGTGTTTGCTTCATTAGCTGCCCCCAGCATGTCAGAGAAGCGCTGCTCACACAAGTGCAGCAAGACAACCAGATACAGTCCAGAGCTTATGAATTCATATTCAGCCTGTATAGAGAAAAAAAAAAAACAAAAAAAAAACAAAGGAAAACAAAAGTCAATGCCTAGGTCACAAAAAATGTATATTCCCCCCCACTCTACTTTGATCCAAAGTTCATGTAGAGCCAAGCTAAACTAGAAATCCTCCCAATTAGCAGCTTGCCAGGGACCAGACTGCCAAGACTAGAGGAGGCTCACCTGCTCCTATAGTGAACTTTAGCTAGCAAGGGTGCAGAGACTGACAATTTTTATACAGAATCACAGTGTGCAATACCTCGCCAGCAGAGAATAAATAAAGTGTCTTATAATTTTGGGAACAACTAATACTAGCAATCACATCTCAACATTTCATGAGGAAGCAGAGGGCCTGGGGAAAAAAAATTAAAAAAAAACTGGTGCATATGACAATACCACAGAATGTATTATGTGTGTTTTATCTATGCATTTTGAAAAAATGTAATGATTTTGGAGAGAATGATGTATTCAGCAAATTGACATGCAGTGTGCCTTGAAAATCCCGAAATTGTTGAGTGTACTTAATGAAATTATTGGGATGCAGCAAAAAGGCAAAAATATTCCCCCCTGATATAATACCTAAGCCTTGCTAGCCAACACAATCATACAGAGATTCTGCAATTTGCATTATGTTATTAGTCTTTTGTAAAGGCCCTCCATATTTTGATTTTGCAACCTGTTCACTTATGTGCACCAAAGAAAAAGTTCCAGTGTATTATCTACCCACCAGTTCAGGAAACATACCGCTTACCCAGAACACCTGACTTGGCAACCCCTGTGGTTATTAAGGCAACAAACGGTTGCCCTCTGTACCCAACACATTAAAAGAAAAGGCAGTGAACCAAGTATACTTTTGTCATTCTGCTTATGTGTCAGACTACACCTTATAACTATCTGCTTCATATAAATACTTTGATACCTAGCTCATACAGGATTATAACCTTTGTTATTAGGTGCACCAGGTCTCAACATTTGTGAGTTAAGGTTTCATTTAATAGACTGTAAATGTCATCCTATAACAAAAACACTATGAATTCACATCTCCTCTGACCACAAATTATGGATTAACTTTTAACATTGCAAACACCTTTCAAAGAGCCCTAAGAAAATCTCTTTGTTTGCACGGTTATGTAGCAGGACAAATTCAGCCTTTGAACCAAGTGCTGCTTAAAGGAAGGTGTTTCAAATGCCAAACCTTAAAGGCTACACTTAACAACACTTATCGGATCAGTGTGTGTTAAGAGTGCAAGTACTTACCCTTTCATTTGCATGTGCCTGGTAAAGCTCTTGAATATCAAAGTCTTCCAAGTTCAAATTCAGCTTCTCTTTACACAATTCACAAGTAGTTATGGTTTCCAAATTAGAACCTAAAAGGCAAAAAACAAAAAATGTCAATGCTCTATCCAAAATATTCTAAGAATGAAGGGAAGCAATGTAGCAACTTCTACACACCAGAGTTGATCTTGGCATGTAGCCATTTCTTCATACAATCTTGGTGGACATACTGCAAGCTACCAGAACACTTGCATGGCTCAATAAAAGGATTGCTTGGACTGGATGCTCCAGTCTGACATATCCTGCACAGGTCACCTTCCTCTTCCTCAGAATCTTCTAGTAGCAGGCTGAAAATTAGACCGTTACATTAAAAAGGGAGAAAGCAAACCTTTCCATACACAGCTAGGTCATAGGCACACATTTTAGTATGAATCAGCATTTATCAGTAAATGAATATTTACTTTACCAGTTCTAAACATCTAAAACTGAATTACAAGTAAACCACCAAGTATCCAGATAAATACATTTAGGTTTTAGCTTTAAGTGACCAAACTATGAACAGGAAACAAATAACCTCAAGAATTGAGTGGGAAAATGTTAAGACTTACTTCTATCTGAAGGTCTGTTGGAAATTTCTCCACCCACCCCACTTACATCCTGCCCTGAAACAAACCTCCTCTAAGGGCAAGGGTAAATTTGTCTATTGGAGTATTAAGCCAGTCAGGGGTTCCTATTCTGTTCCAGTCGTATCTAAAGGGGTTTTGAATCATTAATGTGTTATCTGGTACTTAGAGGATGCCTATTTATTTATGCAATGAGAATACAGAGCAGAATAGGAGTACCAACAAATACACAGCAGGAGGAAGGGAGACCTTGACCCTGGTTGGTGCTTCTAGTGCTTCAGACTAAGCCAGGCAGACGAAAAATAATGCAGTCAATTGTTTAGGGGAACTAGGAACATTCACAGAGAACCACATACAAAGCATTGCTTTTACTTCAAAATTGGCACACAGAGGGAAAGAGGCAAAATGCTGCCCGTTAAATTGATTTCTAAAAGTAGTCAGGATAACATCTCTACCTTTCTTTAATTTTCTTTAGCTTCTCAGGATCCCTAGAGGAGTCTTGAGGCTTTTCATTTTCTTCTCCATCACTTGTCCTACCTGAGGGAACAATATCTACAGTTATCATGACATTGTCCGATAAGGAATTCACTAGTGCAGCTGGCACTGAGAAGTGCAAGAGAGAGTTAGGAAGCATGCCTGAAATTCCTGAATTTCTCCTACTGAAGAGTGTCTCCACTATGGCAGCGGCTGAATTACTGCTAGGAGAGTCTGACGACAAGGGAGAACTTCTAACTGCAGCAGCAGCACCTTGAGGGTTGCTTTGTGCTTCATCTAAAGAAGAGTCTTCTTGTGATGCCCTTCTAAAAGAACCATGTAACCTGCCAGTTTCAGAGGTAGAGGACGCTCTAGCAGTCTCATCTCTTCCTTCCCTTCTCCTTCTGGAGAACAGTGGTGTGCATCTATTCCTGAAAGAGGATGGCAGCCATGATCCTGAAGTCCTTGTTTCAGAATCTTCTGACCTGTAGCTTTCAGCATCAGAATCTGAACTCTGATTTGGAGACACAGATGACAATCCCCATCTTCTCCTTCTAAGAAACGCAAATCCCTGAGATTGTTCAGAAGGCCTATTTTCTAGCACTTCACTGTTGGCAGGGATGGCAGGACTAGGTTCAGGAGTAACTGTATGTAAATTTGAATGTGCTTCTTCTGCTTCTTGTGACCTCCCACTTGAAGAATCTTGGCTGGATCTTCTAGAGAAGAAGGTGGAAGACATACTAGATGCAAGACGAGACAGGAGGTGCCTTGTTGTACGCCTGCCATCGCCATCTGCAGTTTGGTCACTTCTTGGCATCTGTGATGAAGGCGAGATTCTTCCTGAAGTACTCCGTGATGTTCCATCATTTCGGCTTGTAGAGCGATGAACCTCAGAGGAAACATCCCTTTGTGGAGATCGTAGGTCTCTGTAAGTTGTTGTTCTTGAACTCCTGCTTGAATCTCTTGTAAATGAAGGGCTCTGTGAAGGCAACTGGCGGCTGACTGATGTGTTGAGTCGGACTGTGCTTGTCGCTTGAGAATTGTCTTTTGGTCTAGCTCCTTGTGCATATGAAGAAACTCTGTCCTGAAGATCTGCATCAAAAGATTATTAAAAAAACATCAAAAGATAATTATTAGTTTTAGTTCCACAAATTCTAAGAAAAAAAAAAAAAAAAACTTCATTCTTTGGAAATAAAACAATACCTTTGCGCTGTCATATGTAAAATGAACATACAAAAAAAATGAGGCTTCAATACCTGCAGCACCTTTGAGCTAGCTTCACCATAAATGTGCCCCCAATCCAATTTGTAAACCTTACTTCTTGAAGGTGGAAGTCTGAATCAAGCATATCACTGAATGAATTCGGTTTTACCAAAATCCATTCAATTTTACTTCTGGAACATGCCTCAAAGAGACCATCTCCTGCAATGTGTCTACCTAAAACCACCAGCCCCATCCAGATTCACATTAAAAACAAACTTTTCCCAGTGAATAGTGGAGACTACATAATTAGGTACAAATTAGATTTCCAGAAAATTCACCAAGCAAAGTGAACTATTCCTTGTAGTGTCCTAGTTTACATGGCCAAGAGAACATCCCAACGTGATATTAGAAAATCATCTCTAGTATTTGCATAGTGATCAGTAGAATATTTTGCCAAATGAAGCAATCATGTTATCAATCCCATTTAAAAAAAAAAAAGCCTTGGTCCGATGACTAAAACCTGCAACCTATTGGGAATTTGTCATCACCTTCTCAAGAAATAAGGCAATTTAAATCTCTCCAAAAGGAGACCAAGCTTAGAAAGTCAAGAATAACCATACAGTAATTCATGCTTTTCAATTTGCCATATGAAAGGTTGCTGCTTCCATACATTTACATCCATCTTGCCCACAATCCCCCCCGGCCCCATTTAGAGTAGCTACGTCACCCAGTCGCACACCTGCACAGTGCGCGATCAGGTGACATAGAAAGAAGCCAGAAGATGAAGAAAAGGCACCTGGTGCTTCCTCCATACTGGGGAGAAGGCAGATGACAAGCCCAATTCAGGAAAGCTCTGGAGGGACATGCATAAGTTTAGGCAAGTTTATTTTTCATTTAGTACTGCTTTAACCCAACGCATTCCAAGTATAAAAGTGAAGGTCACGTAAAAGTAGCAGGTAACAAAAATGAGCCATTTCACATTCTGATATAAGGACATCTTGCAATGCTGTTTAGTGAATTCTGTATCCTCAACTTCAAAAAATTCAATTTTTGTTAATACATTAGTGTGCACAATCCCACTCACTTACATGATTGAGTGAGGTCACCATTTCTATGCCCATAGTCACTCAGCTCATGAATAGATGTGTCTGTTCTTCTGTCCCGCTCCCTTGACAATTCAGACTGAAACATCATTGAAGAAGATGTCCTAGGAAAGCGTCCATACCGGCTCTGTAAGTCTGCCAACAAGAGGAGTGAGAATTTGTCAAAATGTGAATGCACCAAGCAAGAAGCTACAAAATATGCAGCAACTTTACTAGGCTCACTTGAAGTATATTATCCAGAAACTACAATATTTAATACTAAGAACTGATAACTTGACCTCTGTAAATTGCTAGTGCATCTAAAGTCAAGATCAATAACATAAAACAATGCAGCCTAAAGTGGACCTAAACTCACATTTTCAGCTTGGGCATCTGGATGATATGAGCTCTGGTTAAACTGATCTGTAGGACGGATAAACAAAAGTTAAACCGGCAAACTGTCAAACTGCAGCCTCCTCTCCATTGCCATGGCAATGGAGAGCCCAGGGGGAGGGGTTAGAGCAAAAGGCTCATGGGAGATTGTTATCAGTCTTAGGAAAAAAGGCACTAAACTTGCTGACCAATCAGCACAGTGAGTGTATAAGTACATACAGCTAGTTTACTTGCCCCTCACCCCCAAATTGATCTTAGACTGCACAAAGACATATGACTATGGTAGGGACATTAGTTTGCGAGTTCTCTTTGAGGGACAGCTTGTGACATAACTATGGACTTGGTACAGCACTGCGTAATATGTTGGTGCTATATACTGTGTAATAATAATAATAAATATTAATAATAATAGGGAGAGGGAATCTAAAGTCTACAGAGACTATTAGTTATTAAGTAAACTAGGAAGGATGGGTAAATTTATAATGAAGTCAGTCATTAGCCCTTATATAGTAAAACATTAGAGGTTTATAATTCCTGTGCGCAACATTTTTTTGTAGAAACCAGGTCAATTCATTGAGAATTCAGTAATGCTTTAGACCAAATGTATACCTCAAAAGAACTTGAAAAGCTGACATTAAGGATCAGGTTCTGGTATTTAAAAACAAAACAAGTTTGCCCCTGCAGCTTACAATACGATTACCAATATTATGCCATAAGTATGATGTTAACACAAAAAGCACCTGTTTAGATTAGATATTGTAGCTTTCCTAAAAAGTGCCCACTAAAGTTACTTTATGTACACAGTTTTTGCAATGCACTGCCATTCAGAAAATATGGCCCCAACACAAATGCGCTTTACATTGCGCTGCCAAAGTGCCATATGCCCATTTTATGGCCCTTTGTGGTACATTGATTATGTTAATGCACCACAATAAACCAGGCTGGTGTGAATGGGTCTTTCAGGTAGCCCCATACCTGGAGTGGAGGTGTAGCTGGAACTTGTAGTCCTTCCACTACTAAGAGGGGTACATCCAGAATAAGACAATTTGGGTCTCTTGGAATCCCAGTCCTGTTGACTGCCCAACCCAGTGTAAGTGCTTTGTGACCTCTCCAAAGGATCATACCAAGATGGTTGCGATGAAGCTGTGGACTGAAATGAAAAAGATAGAGGGGAGAGTGTTTAGACATAGGAAGAATCTGTTTTAAGAGTTTCTTTTGATATAAGTAGTCTTAGGTCAGTGTACCATTTGTAAAGAAAAAAAAAATTCTTAACACATGCAAAAGTACACTAAAACTTCACCCAACCAATCAGGACCAAAATCAAAGTTTCGGAAATGATTAAAGGGGAAAGATTTTGGCACCAGAGCTGACAGATCTTGCATCTCTGGAGATTAGGCGTGTACATATTTCCATTTTAGGACTATTGTGCCCAAGTATCTTTCACTATTCATTAACGATTATGATGAAACTAAATTTCCACTTCAAAAAAAGTTCCACTTCCCTGCCTGACCACAGATTTTTAAAGAAAGGGATGTTCCTTTTTGCAGTAAGTATTCTTACCTGCCTGATAGCTCAAAATTGCTGAGCTGCAAACACAGCTCAGAGTAGTTGCTAGAATACTTGGCACATCTCAGACCTGCTGGGACTAAATTAACTCCTAAATTAACTGTCACCCAAGCCCAGCTCAAGATGGCCAAAGATCACAACAAGGTTGAGAAGGAAGATGGCAGTGCCTTCCAAAGAAAACAAGCAAATATGACAGGGTTTAGTCCTGCTTTATGTTCAGATCTACTTTACCATTTGTGGGTTAGGGGGGGGTTTAAATTTTGAAAGCAAGCACATAATACATGAGACATATTGGTTTGAAGTTACTTACAACCCTGCTTCTGTTGCCCAAGAAGCTCCCAGATACTGGGCGATCATATGTCCCTGAGCATCGCTGATAGCTGGATGAAGGAGTTTTCCAAGATGGTTCAATACTCTCCCGCTCTCTAGAAACCCAATCTCGAGTTGAAGAACGCAATGGGCTGGAGTCCTAAGAAACACAAGCACCCCAAATAACACAAAATGAAAACAATCTAAATGTTATTTTCCCTCTGCTGCTCAGCAATTACATGACCTGGCAGGTTTCTTGGGAGATCATGAAACCAAAACTATTCAGAGAACACCATTTGTTATGTGTGGATCTGATAAAAATAAAATGTTCTCAAGAAAGGAATTGGAAGTATGACAGATCTTGTAAGTACACGTAGGGTTTTTTTGTAGTATGTTATTGGATAGTTCATTTTAGCCAAGTGCTTATCTTAAAAGCTTTATTAGGTGTAAAGATGTGCAGGTTTTGTAAAGTCATGATTTATACAGAAAATACATTCTTTAACCCAGAGGCAAAGAGTCCGACAGCTGCTTGTAGAAGCTGCATTACTGCGTTACCTTGTCTTTTCCAGGGGTAACTGCATCACCACCAGGCTTTCCTCTCGAATTTGTAAATGAATAGATCAGCTTTGGGTAAAACATTCTAGTACTTTTGGGTGTTCTAATCAGAAAAGCTGCAGGCCTCAGAAACATCCCCCAAAAACATAATGTGCCTATTGCAATGGATGTCTGGAATGACACCTTTGATCTATAAAAGATATAGTAAATACCGATAAATCTGCAAGTGCCACGGAATAATTCCATGTATCCCTACACTGCCACTGTTATTTAACACAGAAGCAGATACATTAGCATTCCTGCCTGTTATGTGTTCTTGCAAATGAATTAATAAATTCATAAAATCAGGCCCTTCATGAAATCAGTCTCATCTGACTAGACAACCTTTCTCTAGAGAGCCATGTGTTTGAAAATCTACCATGTACTGTTGGCAAACCCCCAACATATTGTCTTATTTTTCCTGAAGCAATGGCTTTTTTTGGGCCACTTTCATAAAGCCCTGCTCTGTGGAATGTACAACTTACTTAAAGTGGTCTTATGGGTAGCTACTCTTTGCTGTGTATATTTGAAATTCCTTCAACTTATCTTGCTTCTTTGTCACATCTCAGAATAAAGCCCTTTTTCCTAGTGAGTAGCTTGGTGGCTGACCTTCTCTTCAGGTTTGTAGCAGTGTCATTCTTGCATTTTGTTATTTTGGATTTAAGGGGTATTTTCAAAAAAATTAGATTAAACCTGATCTAAGCAATCAGCTGCATTTACAGCACAACTGAATATTAGAGGCCGTAATAAACATAATAGATGATACTTGTTGTGAGGACATATAGCGGAGACAATAAAAGTTAGCTTTAATGTACATAAATGTGCAGTATTACTGCTGCTCCATTAAATGAGTACACCAAGAAATCTTATAGAAAATCATTAGGCACCAAAATTAATCTCACTGAAGCAGCACAAATACATATCGCTTTTATAAGGTCAACTGTGAATGTATGTAAACCCAGAAAATGTCCCACCGTCATTCTGGTCCATTAATATACCATTGAAAATATTTTAGCATCATTGACCGATGCAAATACAACAGCTGGTAATCATGATAGAATTCTGATTAGCCAATACTCATTCTCAATTGACTGTGCCGAATTCTTAGGAGCTTGTTACAATCTTGGAGCAACAACGGAGCTTAGCATAGGGCAACAGGTTATGTCACCCTGGTACAGCTGTGTGGTACTGACAGAATCACCAAGACAACTATTAAAATAAAAAAAGCAAACTAAAGCAACCACCACAATGACTGTTATATAATACTAATATAATGACTGCAATATAATACAGTTTTGTGCTTGGGTTTAAATACACTAAGAAAGAGCTAAGAGCTCTTTTCTGTTTTAGAAAGAGTGGGGAAGGGTTAGACGTTCTTGGCCTGACACTTTAAGCACAGCTTAAAAACTTGGAAGGGGAATGCTTAAACAAGACTTACCTTTCAGAAAAGCCTGAAGACGTGACGTGGATCCAGACATTGCCTATGTGGCATGAATTGGTATCTTTCAGTACAGCAGTTGATATTTTTATGATCCACACTGATGGAGAAACCAATTCATCCTTTGGAGCCTGTGAAGGGCCACAATCTTAGGACCAGATTCCCGCACAAATTACCAAATAACTCCCTGATGCTGCCATTCCCATGATTTAGGAGAGCAGTACAAGCCTTGTTAGACTTCCATCATTGTCTAAAACACAATTTTAAAAAGACCACAACTGAGCAGCATGATCATATTGGGGTATGCTGAAGATTTCAAGATGAGCCACATAAAGCTGAACACAAACCCATTTAATTCACAGCAACATACAGTATAGTACATAAGCTTTGTATGAGCCAGATGTCTTTCTTAACCAAGTTTTTGGCTTTTGGGTAGCAGAGGAATTGCAGTGACAGGTCTTGATACAAAAAGCTTGTATACACCTGGAAGAAATACACAAACCAGACCATGATTCCAGCAAGAGTACACATGCTTCTTGTATTTAGGCAAGATCTGCTTAACTCAGATTACAGCTTTAAAGTAAAAACATTTTTGGGTTAGTTTAGAGAAGGGAATGGTTAGGATAAGTGAGTTTTGTCTGTTCTGACAGAAAACTTTCCTACACTCCCTGACCCAAAGAACAGGAGGATCATCACAAAAAAAAAAAAAAAAAAAAAAAAAATGCCCTTCTACCCAGATCACAAGAAAAAGCATCCCCACTGAAGATTTCCCCTCACATCCTGCTCAGTCAAATTCTGAATTACCTACACTTGTACCGGAGAAAATTAAGACCAAGGGTGGAGGTTTCCACTGGAGATGCAAACCAAAAGAAGAAAACTCTGCACTTAACAGATGTTTTAACCATTCTACCTGCTAGCTAAAACAATTGTTTTTACATGCACTTTAAAGCAATTCCAATGGTTACATACCAGCACTTTTATGAATTGTATATATGAAGTTTATATAGAGGTATTATAGTTGCAAAAAGGAATTCAAAAACTGCAAAATAGTTCAAAGTTACACAAGTCAATCCCAAAGCCAAAAAATGGAAGATAAGACAGTGTGGTATTCAGCTTGTCCCCCCTCCCTTAAAACAAACCTGTAAGTTGTTTTTTCAGAAGGTCAGCAGTGGCAACCTACATATATTTAGCAGGTTTCTTTTAATGAAGGGAACATTCAGGGAGCAGAAGCTCAAAGCAATTACCAGTCACAAACATCTGTTGTCTTTATGCGTTTTATCTACTACAGATTACTAGGCCTGTATATAAATAATGCTGCACAATAAGGACTTCAGCATGCTCACCTGAAAGTCTGAGTCACGTCTCAAAGAGCTATCGCTTGTGCGATATGTTTCGCTTTGAGCTCCTAACCTGCCAGTTCTAAACATCCTGGTTGTTAAAGGTGAGGAATGGGAAGGCTGAACTGTTATCCGTCTGGGCAACCTTGATGGCTTAGGTTCCATGTTTCAATCTAAAAGACATAAAACACGGGTAATGAACACATGTTTACAGGATAAACATACATTATACAAGTTTACATGTACAATATAGGCACCAATGTTTTGTCTGAAAAAGTTACCAAAGTGACTAAAGTGTTCAGACCATGAATACATTTCCTGACCCCTTTACTATGCGGCCCCAAGCTCAGTGTTCTCCTAATCCCTTTTAGCCAGGTGCACCACCCGGCACACACGTACATAATAGACAGAAAAACTCACCTTAATTTAGTGTTTTTTTTTATTTTTTTATTTATTTTTTTAAGTGCAAAATCCTTAAAATAATTGCTCCATAGAGGGTCTTAACTCCCTTGTAGAGGATTTTAAATAAAAAGGTAAAAGGCCTTTGCTATTCAAGTGCTATACTTAGTTCAGATTATCTAGGACACTGCAGCAAGAAGGATAGTGAGAAGGTCTGTGTCCGTTTCAGGTTGCTCTGCAGGGAACACATTGCATCAGCCTCTGGTGTCAGTCTCCCACAATCCTACCAAACAGCACAACATGCTGCGATACTGGTGTTTGTGGAGTTTAAGTGACAGCTAAACTCTTTTAGGATGCTCTTACTATATATTACAATACTCTGCCAGAAGTTTAGAAATATGGTTACGAAATTGAATATTCGGACAAAAATGTTCATTTAAAAAACCCTGATCTGCATTGTATTTGTAAACTGAGAGGGTTTGATTGAAAGTGGCACTGCAAGGAAAAGTTTTAATTTGGCATTCATATACAAGAATATAATCGTGGGTGGGTTCAGAAAATCAATTTTATATAAAAAAAAGCCTTTATTGCTCAGAAGTTTGTGGTGCAGATACCGCTTTCTTTCAAATGAGCTGCACTTACAGTTGATACTTACATGTAGCCTATAGGTACTGTATAGTGTGGTTTGTGAGCCATTTAGTGCGGTGGTGCAAAATGTTTAAATTCTAGAGGATTAAAAACCATTACAAGACAAGGTGCCAGCCACCAGGAGAAACTGTTCCCACCACTAGTGAGTGTGCCCCAGGGCTTTGCTTTGTTCATGTAGCAGATCACACCAATTAACCAATGTGAGGCAGATGTACTAACAGGCATCCATACTAAAATGTGTGGAGGTCTGTACCCACAGAGATGAAATGCCAAAAAACAAATGGAGTATTCACATGTCCTCATCATAGGATGAGGCCCTACACCAAGCTTGGCAATGGCAGCCTCAAGATTTTTTTTTTATGCCCTCTCAAACAGGTTTCTTTTCAAAGGCCATTGTTCTTTATCACCATCCAGTATCATCTTCTTGCTGTACAAGTTATATAACTGGTGTTTACATGGCATTGCTCTTCCTGTGCCAACATCGCTCTAGAGTCATAAACACACATGTAGCTGTTTACATATCCTGCTTACCAAGCAGAATGAGACCAGCCAAGTCAAACCCTTGGCTGGTCACTAATAAAAAGGAATGTTAAACAAAACTGTCTGGTGTGTGATACACTGCAGAGCACTTGTACTGCCGTATTTCCAAAAACGTGCCAAAGTCACTTAAATATTTTATAAAAGAACAAAAAGTTCCAGTACTCACAACACATTAAATTAAATATGTTCTGTTATGTGATGTGTTAAAAAAAAAAAAAAAAAAAAAAAAAAAACAGAAAAACTGCAGCAATAAGAGCTTGCCCAACATCCTGAAAAACAAAAATAAGGAGTACCTTTCCATATCATCCTCTCATTTTGCTCTTTAGAGTCCCAATATTTATCAGCACCACAACAGTTTAAAAGCCGTCCTTTCCCTTGTTGGAGACCACGGAAATACACTGGTTTATAATCTATGAACAAAACCCAAATATCCCCCCCCCCCCCTTTCCCCTGACATTTGACATTTGTACAGCATATAGAAGGAAATATATTGTGTCACATACACCAAACATTTCTGCCCTTCCTGTGAAGGTCACGCACCACTACTGATGGCACAAGTCTCTGGCCAAAGGGAGATGTGGGCTTTGCAGATATGTCACAAAATTAGTCATTTGAATTGAAAAGGCAATGCTGTAATTTAGTCTGCTGAGGCTGCACATTTTGACAATTTGTGTAAAACTTTTTTTACGAGTGGCTTATAAGGGTACATCTAGGTATACCTGGTTGGCAATTAAAAGTGCTACACAAAGCATTATCTACACTCAAAACACAATACATCACCTCTAACCACTAAGATTAGGTTCTTGTATTTGCTTTCCTGCAAATATCACAATTCCTGTCCCAGCTTTGATCACTCCTTCACTGCTCCATAGATGGAACCAAAGCTGCCACCGAGGATAATCCTCAAGCTGTGCCTGCCTTTGTTTATCCCATTACCTCCATGTAACAGTATGAAGTCCAGAACCAGAACTGATCACTGACACCAGCTGTCAGAAGTGCAGATGCTGCTTCCTTGCACCAGTCACTTGAATGCCTCCTAGATTGCCTGCTGTGGGGAGCTTTGCCAGATCACTCAATCACAAGCAGGGCTGAACCTGCCTAAATCTTACAGAAGTAAGACACTAATTCAATTGAGTTGGGCCCTTGCTTTTAATAGATTTGAGAAGCTATAACCAGGGTTCCTTCCAGAGGTTGATAGGGGTTCCTTATATTGTGGATGACTGACATATTTGAAGACGGTTGAAAAGTTCTGGAGCCAAAGCCATGTGGAAGGGCCAGTTGTGTCTCACACGATTGACATTAAGGTTGTCTAAAGGTGGCACTCTAGCCACAACGACCGTGAAGACGTTTTGTTTCGCTGACCACTACTACAAGAGTTCACCCCATGACTCCTGATAAATTAGTTTTAGCAAGGGCTCCCTTGAGATCGGAACTGAATTTTAAGGCTAGGCAAACACGTCAGATGATTCTCGTCGGGTAATTGCCTGAGGGCTGATAATGGACGAGAATCTGGAGTGTGTACAGCACTCGTCATTTGTCGTTCATGAACCTGTCCTAGCAGATCCATGAGCAATGAACATGGAGCTTTTGTAATGAAAGTGAAGGAGAGAGAGAGCGCAGTTGGGTGGCGCTCAATCAATCTCCCCCCTCCATAGAACAGAACAAGGCTGGACTAGACCATTAGAACAAAAAATAGATTTAAGTACATTATTAAAAGTCACAAGGTGTAAGCCTAATTTAGTTCAGGCAGGTAATTGCTATTGTGTCCTTACATAAAGTTAACATGAAATTTATTAGCACAATGTCACCTTATTTTCACACAGTAATCATTTAAGGGAAGCGGAAACAACCCTTTGTATATATTGCACAATTTAATTCCACGGCAAGATTTAGAGTATCATCTTTACATCAGTAAAGATAAATCTAGTAATGCATGGAGGTCTCAATCAATAACGACAGACTTTCATTCCCCATTTTACTAGCAGTAAAAAATAAATGCCTCGGCTCAAAAGCAGAATTTCCTGTTAAGGCACTAGGTGACAAATAGAGTTTTACACAATCATGTATACCAAATAGAGTCATCAGCAATCCAGACATGAAGCAGTATCATAGCTCGACAGACAACAGCCTTAAACTTAAAAAGGAAAGCTTAGCTTTTCCTTGACATGGAAAGAGGACAGATCCTAAAACTCCCATACGCCATCAGAGCCAGAAATGTTTAGGAATTACCCGTAAAGAGTCCTAGAGAAGTTTTCTTCCGCCGAAGAAGGGTGCAGGATTCCCAAGAATGGGGCGGTGAGTTAAATATAAACAGCCTGAGAGTGAGCAGGCGCAGCACAGCTCTCCTCTCTCCAGGCTAGGGAAAGGCTTTCTCCCCTTTGGACATTTGATCCCCTACACCAGAAGCTTCAGAGGAAAACAAACAGCTCTTTCTCAGAACAAGCAGACACAGGCCCAGCAGAGCAGAGGACCCAAACCCTGCTAAGTTTGGAGTCTATTCATGATGATCAAGACATCTGTGTTCCCATATTAATGTTTATTACAAGGGGCAAAAGAACAGCAGTAATACAGCTCAATCTACACACACAAAAAGACATCACTTTAGGCTTAAAGTGCATGGGACCCGTTAATTTCTTAACTTGAATTGAGAAGTTATACATTTTACTTCTGTCCTGGAGACTGTTTATTAAATCACAATATTTTTATTACTACTCTGGAAATGCTGATTTTTTTCCCCAGTGATCATTACTAAAGTGAACAGGAATTAGAGCTTGTGTCAACAGTCAGACTCACGAGACCATTTAGAATTTACTAGTGGATAGTTTGCAGATAACCTGACCAGCTTCAAGTGTGATATGTATTAATGCAGATTCATATAAGGAGTGCCCATTTAACAAACAAAATCCCATCAACACAGGACTTTAATCCATGATACTCACCTGTTCCCCTTCCCTCACAGGGCATTGCCATCTTCTGCAAAATGATCTTCAGCCATCTTGATTGCCTGGGCTGGGATAACATGCATTACTAGCATACAGAAAAGGTGGGATAGCCAGATATCCTGACAACCAAAGCTGACACCGAGCATACGCAGCTCAGCTTTTTGCCAAGTAACCCAGAGCAATCAGACAGGTGGGTGGAATTATTGCTGAAGGGACATTACCCAACCCCTCCTGCAATAATGACCTGCCTGATCATGGATACTTTAAAGTGAACATTTAGTGCTGCTTTAAAAGACCAACAAATGAATCAAGCAGCACTGAACCAGGAACCAGGCAACATACTAAGCAGTTTGTGGTGTGCAAACAGCCCATCAGAAGCATAGGAAATAATTTACATATATACACCGCAGAGCTCTATAGATAACTGCATTAGCTTCCTGATTTCAGCTTCCCCTGCTTAAATTCTCACCTTGTAATCATGCCAAATACACTCACTGTGTCTTAGGGTGACCGTTCCTATAGATTTATGAAGATGCAACGTTGTTTACGTGAGGATAGATGTATTTGCTTGCTATACCACCTCTCCAACATAGTGGGCTGTATTCTGTAGCCCACAGGGAGAGGACTGGCATTTGCAACACAGGCACTAAAAAAATCACAGTTGCTTTCCCTATGAAGAGCAGAATATTGGCAGACATTAGCCTTGCAATAAAAACAAAATCCACATGCTTCTAATCTGCTAACAGACTAAAACCAAATTGTTCAGACGGACAAGTCCCCCAGCGGCTGTAATGTGGCTGCAAACACCATCTGAGTCACAGGAAGGGTTGGGGGGTATATTGACAACCCTTGTAGTAAACTACCCATCCAAAACTCAGAAGGCAACCAATTGCTAGCTGCAGCCTGCCAGTCTGAACAATTACGTAGTCACTGTTGTGATAAACCCAGTTTACTTGCCTCTCCAGAGCAACAAGGACACCAGAGACCTTGGGTCTGATTTTCCAAATTTATTGAAGAATGGAGAAGACAAACCATTCCAAGAGAACCTATATGATCTAAAAAAACTAATAGCTTTTAAGAGTTTTTAAAAATTGTTCTATTCTGCTATGTCATTTAGGTGGGTGGCAGCCCCTGTATTTTGACCCAACCCTTCAGTAACCACCCAAAAACAGCAAGGTGGTGCAACCCAGCTAACATTGACTGCCGAACACTGCATAATATTAACACTTAGGATAAGATCTATACAGAACAATGGGTGGCAGCAGAGCAGTATAATGTGAATGGAGAATGTTTTGCAGCCATGTATTACAGATATATAGCTCTTTGCAGATGGCATTCATGACTACACAACACATTTAGAACAGGGCAGTATTATGACAAACACGCATTTGCTTTGATTTTGAATTTAACAATACAAAATTAGGAAAATAGGAGGTTTTTTTGCATATCAAAAAGTTCTTCATATGGAGTCTGGTATATTTTAATACTACCCCATTACTGTCCTGTGCGATTGGTGCATATCAAATAAGATTTTCACAGTGATAGTCAATGTGAGTAGCAGTACATGCACAGCATATGCAATGCAGCAGACATTAATCCGTCCTTTTAAGGGTCCATTCACAGGCACTAAGCCACCAGCCTATTAGAAAACCTGCCCACTGTTTATGTGAACAGGGTAGGTGAATCCATATGTTGCTATGTGAATAGATGCTGCCATGCTCAGTCATTTAAAATTTTAACAACCCTGTAGCAGACTCCAACAGGCATAAAAAAATGCCATTTAAAAAAAATTGAAATTTTTGTAAAAGTTTTTCTAAGCTTGGAAACAAACTAAACTGGAAGAATCCTAAAGCTAAAAGTTGACGGAAGCTTCCAACACTGCCAAGTTTATGGCCAGCATTAGGCTTACCAACGGGTGCAGCCAAAGCTGAAAAACAAGTTACAGGCGTTGACATTTTACAAATGTGGGACAATGCTGACACTGTACAAACCTTTTTCATTGCAATGAAGGACAATCTCAGGCTATTCCATAATATGCTCACCTCTGCTACTAATGGAGCAATAGTTGGATGTGGACCTTTGTTGCCTCACTTGCTATAATGAGAAGATTACCTGGCATGATTTGCATTGTAGAAGTGCATGTCAGATGAGCAAAGGAATTCCTGAGCACCCGATCACAGCCAAGAGATTTGATACCACAACAGTGCAAGGTCAAAAGCGTCACATTTCAACTAAGGCTACATACACACGTCAGATGATTCTTGTCCAACTTTTTTTTCTGAAACCTAAACTTGCTCTTAAACACTGTAAACGCATTAAATTTAGGGGACTCCACTAAAAACAGGCAGAAAAAAAGACAATACAAGGAGGGTGAAAGAGGTAATTTATTAAACCACTCATACACCAGATTAGCCCAAATGACCTGACTCAGCATGAGCAACCTGATCTTTAACACATTTGGGTACAGTCCAACCATATGCAGAATGATTTTCAAGAGTGATGCAATCAAACAAGCACTGCTAGGGGCAATTAGGGTGTGAAGACAGCAATCAGGAGACAGTTATCACTCCCAGTGATTTTCCAACACAAAATGCCCCTTATTAATAAAAACAGAGCATTAAAGATATCCTGTGATCTAGAAAGCATTATATAGCATGCATGTAAAATGCACTAGCTTCCTGTATATCATTTGCACTGTTTGGTCAGGGGGCTATGTAAAGTAGTAATCATAAGAATTGAACATTTTTCAGATTTTATGTTGTCTGATATTTTAGAACACAGAAATTTCCAAGAATAAGAAATGCAGATAGCTCCACAAAGGCGACAACAATCTACCAATGACAGTTTCCATCAGCATAGGAGCCCCATAGGAAGACATTCCTTGTGCCCATCTCTGTGCCAGTGTCAAACATCATAGAACAGAAGGATTATTTCATTCACCCACATCACAATTCCCATTATCCTGTCGGAATTTGAGAAATTAGGCTTTTTTAGTTAACCAACCCCTCCCAACTCGTTCTCCCACAATTACTCCCCTTTTATACTAAACTCCAATCTGAACTCCAGAAATATACCTCTCTACGGCTGGGTTGGTTTGCACAGGTCAACACTCTCAAAATGGATATAATTCCAAAGTTATTGTACCTGTTTCAAACCGTCCCAATCTATACCAGCCAATGATCTACGTAAATTGAACAGTTTAGTTCGCCATTTGTGGCGGACGAGGTGCCCCCGGTTGGCATTTTGTACATTGGCCAAACGGAAGGTCGGGGGGGGTAGGTGTTCCCCGATATTATGTTTTATTTATCGGGCATTGGTTTTAGTGCATGTGGTGGAGTGGTTCAACAGTGGTGACTCTAAAAAATGGGTGAGGAGAGAAAACTCCCTTCAACCAGCAGCTCCGGCGCTGCGGGTTGCCGGCAGATCAGCCAGGGGACCTTAGGAACTACTGGAGCCGGAGCCGCTGGAGCTCCGGTGCTGCCCCTTGCAGTTGCTCCCCTATTTACCGCGGCCGCAGAAGTATCAGGGAAAGCTCCCTGAAGGAAAATTCCTCTCGTCCGCTATGCATGCGGTGGAGAGGGATATACCTTCAGGGGGCGTTCCCTGGCGGTGGGCAGAGCCATTAGGGGGGAGTCCAGCCTAGTGTGCTCCCTACCACCCGATAAATGGCATAGTGGCCATAAAACTTTGCAGACACCTGATCTAGATGGTACGGTTGCCCGGTGGACCTACATTGTTTTTCCGCTCAACAGTCTGATAGATGCTGGCACTGCCATACACAAAGAGGAACACTACTTCACATATTGTGGGAATGCCCACTTATATTTCAGTTTTGGGAGTCCATAATCCATTTGAATAATGTGTACCGAGTCCTCAGTCCCGAATAGTCCCAAAGTAACACAATGATCCTGGGCTCTCAAACTTATTAGGAAAGGCCTCCTACGCCATTTTCTCACAGCCTTTATCCTGCGATCTTGGAAACAAATCACGGTTCCTTCCATAAGCGATTGGGTTTTAGAACGCGAGAAAACACGTCATATGGAAATGCTGGTGGCAGAGGATAACAACTGTACAGAACAATTTAAGCGGACATGGTCCGTATGGGACTGGGTAAAGGAATCCCCTCAGATTCAATCACATCAATGCCAAGACATGTTAGTCATAGAACTTTTAGTCCGGATGTTGAGAGTTGCCACCCAAATGTTCCCCCCTTAGAATACTTTCCCTACCTACCCCCCCAACCTAGGGTTACTTTGTTGATTGTTATATTTCTGTTTATGACTGTTAATACCTATCAATGTCCATCAGGGGTCCAGACTAAGTGGCTCTAATGTATATAGCCACGAGTTGGCAGTACCCTTCGCTATTACTATGTCCACTGCCAGGTGTGTTTAGATCATTTTTGTTTCAATCTTGAGGGGCATTGCGATATGTACTACAGGCACCAGGCCTGTAGCTGGTTTTATTTCAAGATTTATGTTGAATCCTGATGGCTATATTGTTTAATTAGGTTTGTTATGTATGTTTGCTATATGTACTTTTGTGATATGTTGTAATTTTCTGAAAACAAAGAAAGACAACTGAAGAAAATAAAACAGAAAAATTGCTGCTGCCACCCACATATAGTCATTAACTGCATCTTAAACTCACAAACAATATTTTATCAGTTGGTAGGCACGTGCAATGTGATGAGCATATTTGCTTGCAAAGCCTCTTCCCAGCAAGAGCACCATGTCCCTGGCATTTCTAGGTAATCATTTATAAAAGTTTCAGGTGCTCTTTTCTCCAAAGCCAAACGTTAGGTATGTTACCTGGCATCTCGTACAACTAGTTCCAGAGTAGAGTGCTAACATACCTGAGATGTACACATTGCAGTGTAAGCACCATCGTTATCAGTTTATTGTACTTTGTAAATTGTTGCAGTAAAAGGCCACCAATATATAGACCCAATTCATTAAGGGTACACATGAAGAGCCTACACTGGCAATAGCGGAATCTATTCCTTCAGCAATCTCCTCTTATGTATAGGCATATCAGGAGGATTCAACACGACAATATTACATAAATTAGACGTTCCCCTGTCACTTCCACAAACATAAGGGCTTTTCCCGATGTATTGTTGCTCGGTAGCTGGTAAATCCAGAAAATAAAATCATGGAATTACTGGCATAACTCTTTCAGGGATTAATTTGCAGCCCACCTTATCTAGCCATTATTATTAACCTTATCTTTCTGTGTTCTCCCAACCCCTTTTAGCTGGTTCGCCCCACCTGGCACGTTTTAACCACCCGACTGTTTTTTGGGTGGTTAGTGAAGAGTTGAGTCTCAATACAGGAGCGGTCACCTGCCTACAATTTCTTCCCACCCAGCTTTAAAAAAAAAAATTCTGGGTAGAATACCATCACTGGTCAGCACAGGTCCAATGCAATGACAAACTGATATTCTTTAGCCAGGTCACAATAACATGTTGCTTTGCTGAGCATTCCATAAAAAAAAAAAAATATAACACTCTGCAATTACACACATTGTAACCACCACAATCCATCAGTGCCAGATTCTACATACCTTACAATCTGATGGTATTTAAATCTAAAGGAGATTCCGCAAACATGAGAACCCAGCTGGATGCACAAAGTACTTTGCTACCTGTCTAACTTTATTTTGAAATCCTGACAGACCAGATATTTACGAAGTGGTGCACAGAGCTAATCATTACATTGCTAGGGATGATCCCAAAATAGAATGATCTGTTAACAAAGTCACATATGCAGCTGCAAGGAACGTAAACCAATACAGCGATCAGTGACTTTACAAGTGGGTGGAGATGACGATTGCAACTTTAGTTATTGGAAATCAAGCACTGATTGCTATTGCACAAAATCTGAACATAATTGGTGATCAGATAGGAAAAAAAAAAAAAAACGTGGTAATCTGCCAACCAATCCCCTTTTCTTATCTAAAGCTAAAAAACAATTGGTAGCACTTTATAAACAGACTCACCGGAACTTAAAGTTGCTCAGCGCTACACCAATGGATACTGACAGGTGATGCCAACATGTGACTATAATCAAGCCGTACCCATCCACCATACAAAGCCATATATAAGCCTGACAACATCAGCCTAACGTGGCAACAAAATACCAAAGAAACAATTAACACAGCGACTCAGAGGTTAGCACATTGCAGCGCTAGGTGCCAGGTTCAAATCTCAGCCAGGGTACTATCTGCATGGAGTTTGCAGGTTCTCCCAGTCTTTGCGTGGGTTTCTCCTGGGTTAGGTTCATTGCCCCCCCTCAAAAAAAAAAACAAAAAAAAAAACCTTAAACTGTATTACAGACATATGACTGTGGTAGGAACATTAGATTGTGAGCCCCTTGGAGGGACAGCTAGTGACATGACTATGGACTTTGTAGAGCACCACGTAATATGTTGGTGTTATTTACATACTGTGTAATAATAATAAAGTTAGGTGTTGACACCGTGTATAGGTGACAGGTACACCTAAAACCTCAATTAGCAATGGACAGGAAACTCTATACTTACATCTAGATTTGCAAAAAATATATTTTACTAGACAGCAACCAATTCTAATATTCCAGATGCCATGCAATTCTTTATGAATGCCAGCTAGGATCCATACAGGGTTTCTGCGTTACCCCTATATAGGATCCTAGTTATAATGGTAGAAGAATATAAAGAACACAACATGGACAGCTCTTCTCCATTACAGGCATGGTGACCACACCTTTCCCAGGATATGCATACATATATTCCATATAGTAGGGGCTCAGCATTCCCATAATAACACAACATTAGTGGTTTAAGGTCTATAGGAGCCTAGCAGCTTCATACAAAGGGGACCGGGCACAGCCATTACAACACACATATCGATTACCACACGAGCCCCCTCTTCTATCTACACCTCCTAGGCCCTAAAGCACTGGACAAGCCTACAAAACAAGTGACAGGTGCTCTTTAAAGCTCAGGCTCGCCCTCCTTCTCAAAACATACATAATGGGAAACATGACAATATGGAGCCCACGGAGAGCCACTTCCTGCTCCCCTATCGCGGTCACCATGACACCAGGACCAGCCGCAGCTGTCAGTACCCCCGTCTCACCCTTCCAAATTCTGCTTCTCTCGGCCTGCCACAGCCCGTAGGAAAAATGGCGTCGTCTTTTTATGGCATTCGGGCCCCAACACGCCGGTCAGCTGACATAGATACGAGTAATAGCTCACCGCCCTTCTTCTCGCTCACGCCACGTGATCAGGCAAGGGCTGGTTTATTCGTGTGCTTTCGCGGCCATGTTTGTTGTGGGCAGTTTGTAGAAGTGTGTGAATTATTATTTAGAAGTGGCTTTGTTTTTTAAGGCAATTAGCCACTACAGCTTCTGTGTTTTTCAGAATAATTTTTATAATAAGTTTATGTTGGTTATGTTGTTACATTTTTAGGCTGGTCAGAAAACCATGACCTAATATGATGTATGCAGTTATATTCCAACACATTGTCATGAGTTGGTGCCTATAGCAGAGCACAATAATATTTTCTGTACAGCAAGCAATGTAAAGGCAGGAAGCTTCTTGGAATGTTTTGTGTTTAGGTTATTATTACACTGTATTTTTATAGCGCCATCATATTATGCAGCGCTGTACAAACTCCATAGTCATATCACTAGTTGTTACTCAAAGGGGCTCACAATCTAATGTCCCTACCATAGTCAAATGTCATTAATACAGTCTAAAGTCAATTTTGTGAGAAACCAATTAACCTAACTGCATGTTTTTGGATAATGGAAGGAAACCGGAGTACCCAGGGGAACCCATGCAAACACGGGGAGAACCTGCAAACTCCATACAGTGTCCAGCCCAAGATTTAATGCGTACCTAAACTCAACATTTTCACTTTTCATAAAAGGGTTAGCAACCCTAATATGTAAAGGGAAAATGTTCTTTGTTGTTTTATTTTTTCAAGTGCAACACACAGCACCTCCCCGTTCTGTCTTGATCACCGAGGTGTTTAAGACAGAATGGGAGCGTAGAGCATCCCTGGATACCTACGTCACGCATCCTGAGAGGCTCTGGGTGCTCCTGTGCATGTCCGGGATTAGGGCATTTTTTCTATTAAGGGAAAGAGATGCTGATCTCACACAAGTGCAGATCGCCATAGAGGGACCTGCAGGATTAAAGTTAAGTGTCATTTTTTTGTTTTCGGTTTAGTTCTGTTTTAAACCTGGTTAACCTCTGCTAACCTCTGAACTGCCCAGGTTAGGTTCACATGAATAGCATCATGGCTGTTCCTGGGCAGTTGATTGTCCACCAACCTCCAATCACCGCTACTGCCATGATCTCGCAAAAGAAATGAGCATTCAAAAGTGGGTATGATGGGCAGTTGGCGACTGTTCCTCGGGTTATCCTGCATCTCTTAGATGCTGCTTACAGCATCTGGCAAGTGGCCATGGTTATATTTTAGGGACTTTTTACAATTCTTCTTTGTAAATCCTCTCAAGCTCAGTCAGGTTGGGTGGGACTGTCATGGACAGCCATTTTCAGGTCTTTCAAGAAATGTTCGGTAGGGTTTAAGCTGGCTGGGCCACTCTAGAACATGACGTTGTCTCTAAGCCAATCCGGTGCTGTCTTCGCAGTGAGCTTTGAGTCATTGTCATGTTGGATTGTGAACTTTCTGCCCAGTCTGAGGTCAACAACACCCCCATAGCATGATGCTGCCACCACCGCCATGCCTCATTGTTGGAATGGTATTTGGCAGGCTTCCTCCAGATATAACAATTTACACCAAACCAGAAAATCTTGTTCCTCACAGTCTGAGAGTCCTTCAGGTGCTTTTTTGCAAACTCCAAGGGGGCTTTTATGTGTTTACCTCTGAGGAGGGGCCTCCTTCTAGCCATAAAGCCAATATCAGTGGAGAGCTCTAGGTATGGTAGTCTTTCTGGAACTTAGTCCCATCTCTACACAGGATCATTGGAGCTCAGTCGGAATTACCATCCGGTTCTTGGTCGCTTCTCCCTCGATTACTCAGTTTGCCCTGGCGACCAGCCCTTGAAAGAGTCCTGGTTGTGCCAAACGTCTTCAATTTGAGAATTATGGAGGCCTCTGTGCTCATGGAAACCTTCAGTGAAGCAGAATTTGTTATGTAGCCTTCCCCGGATTTGTGTTTTGCTCTGAGTTCTGAAGGCCTTTCCTTTGACTTCATGGTGTGGTTTTTGCTCTGATATGCATTGTCAGCTATGGGGCCGTCTCTAGAGAGGTGTGTGCCTTTCCAAATCCTTTCTAATTATGGTAATTTACCGCAGATGGACTCAAAACAAGTAAAGATTTTTGATTAAAAAAACAAAACAAAGCATCAGGGTATAACATTAAATTGAAAAGTCTGAATACTTTTTTTGGCCACTGTATATATATATATATATATATATATATATATATATATATACAGACTCCATAGTCATGTCACTGCCTCAGAGGAGCTCATAGTTTAATGTCTCTACCATTAACTCAATAACTAACATAAACTCTTAGATTGTAAGCTCTCTCCTCCTCCTGTGTCACTTTCTATATCTATTTGCCATTGTGCCATTTGCAATCCCCTATTTAATGTGCAGAACTGCATAATATTTTGGCGCTATATAAATACTGTTTAATATTATTAGGTAGAGTGCAGTTAGTTTATGTTTGCTTTTTTGTTGTATTTTTTTTAAGGTCAGTTATGCTTAGATTTTTTTTTTCTAGTAAAACTTTCAATCAGTCCACCTGCCAAGGACCCAAAATCCCTTTTTAGTTTAAAAGACCAAAACAGTTTTGTTTTCAGCTGTTTTTTTTTTGTTTTTTGTTTTCGTCATCAGGCTTTTTGATTCTAATCCAAAATAATACCTATCAAACCTTTTTGTGTCTGTCACTTAGTCATTGCTCTGCAGCATACATATGTAGTCAAGGTGTAACACACCTTCATAAATCCACAAAACATATAAAGTCATATTTTGTCTGGACAGCATTTAACCACTTTCTGGCATAGCTATGATCTGTCATACCTGTTGTGAGCAGTTCCTACACTCCCTTATGACATGTGTAGTGCATTGCAAGGTGCAGAGCCTAAAGTATATCTGAAACCAAAACTTTCTAACCTGATAGAAAAATACTCCCCTAGTCGCTCTCATCACTCCTCTGATGATCTACTAATGGCTACCTCTTTCATAACCTCGTCACAGGCACGGCTCCAAGACTTTTCTAGAGCTGCCCCTACTCTCTGGAATGGTCTTTCTATTCTTATTCGGTTTGCTACTACTCTCTGCTCATTTAATAGAGCACTTAAATCCCATTTTGCAAACTTGCCTACCCGTCTTCTTCTGTCTCTTAAAACCCTCGCTACTCACTAACCATTCCATATATCCCCTTCTATTGTGTGCTACTTCCTCCACCTCTTAGATTGTAAGCTTTTTTCGGCAGGTTCCTCTCCTTATGTGTCACTGTCTGTATCTGTCTGCCATTTGCATCCCCTATTAAATGTACAGAGCTGCATATTATGTTGGCGCTATATAAATACTGTTTATTAATAATAATAACTTTTTAATTTTTGATAGTGTGTAGAAGGTTGTATTTTCCCTTTTGGACAGATTTACCTTTATGTCCCATAAGGATATAGTGTAAGCTCTCTCCTCAAAATAAGTAAAATTCCCTCTTAGATAACTGTTACTGGGACAAGCACCCATTGTAAGATTTAGCTTTATTCCTGTACTTGTAACCCTGGACTCAAAAAGATACTTCCCAACTGACCCTGATTTGGAAGGCCTATCCCTCTTTCAGATCCAAGGCCCTCGGTTACTCTTTCTTCTACTGTTGTCCCTCTTTTTGGTTGGATTTATTTTGTAGGTAACCTTTCATGCAGTTCTTTAAGTCAGTGTTTCTCAACATTTTTATATATGAGAAAACTAGTGAAATACCTTTCAGGTGTAAAGGAACCCCTGCTCTAATTGTTCATATAGTTGGTCAGTAGGAAGAATACCTCTTATATTGCTGGCCATTGGGAAGAACTTCACCCTTAAGCTGCGTACACACGTCCAATTTTTATCGTTGGAAAATATATATATATATATATAAATATTCATATATACTGTGTGTATATATACGTGTGTACAATATCTTTGAACGATCGTGTCGTTATCTGTATGTACAGGATCGGTGCAACACGATCGTTCTCAGATATATTGCAGGATCGTTCGTCGTTCGTTTACAAACGATAATAATTGGAAGTGTGTACGTAACTTTACAGATACCCAAAAAATAACTGGAGTCAGTTAAAGTGGACCTACCACCACATTTTCTATATATTTTATATAATAGAAAATCCTTACCCTTCCTCTGTTTGCTGTGGGAAGTGCATTGCTATAATGGACATTTTTTTTTTACAGTTTCTGTAAAGCACCTCACCAGATTTCACACCTGCCCAGTGCAAGATCAGGTGACTTAGGAAGAAAAACCCTGATGGCAACAACAGGTATCCAGCCCGCACCAGAACGAGGAAGGAAGGTGGGACTGGCTGGACAAGGATCAACAGCTTTCTACCTGTAAAGGTGAGTTATTTTTTATTTACTGATAGTTCTGTTATTTCTTTTGCATTATCAAACAGTTAATACAAAGTTAAAAAAAACACTTGGTTTAATTAAAGTTTGTTTGGAGATCTATTAGTTACAGTCTGCAAAAGGTATACATGACCAAGGAATGTCATAATTTGAATTAAAAAGTGTCCCTGTCTCCAAAGGTTGGGAGATATGCATACGTTTTGGCTTTATACGTATGTTGGGCTTTATGTAGTACATCCAACACACTATAAAAATGTTGTGCTAGTGAAATGTTTCTCAAACTTTATTCTCACGACCTGATCTCAAGTATCTTTAAAAATTTCAATTTGAGAACTTCTTGTAGATAAGTTCATTACCAATTGAGGAACAATTAACTCACCTAAGCTAGACATACTTGGGACTTAGAGTTAGGAAACACTTATCTATGGGGCCAACCAAAAGTTTGCACATGATGTTTTACTAAGTAATGGACTAAACTATGGATAGACTGTACTGTTAGTGCATACCAATGGTGCATCTGCTGTCCCTAAACTTTCGGATCGTTGCACGTTACAGATGTCCGTTGGAGAACGATTTGGCTAATTTTTGTTGAACCAGAAGACTAAGACTGTACACGTACAGTAATTATCGCTGGATAATTCATGATCCTTTCCAACGACTAACGACTGCATGAGATGTGCACGTAGATACAGCACCGTTCTGCTTTATGGAGAGGAGAGGGGGAAAACGACAGAGCGGCACCCCGCTGCGCTCTCCCCCTTCAGTTCCGTTAAGATCCTTCAATGGATGACGAGCCCTGTACACATGCAAGATTCTTGTTCGATCTCAGCCCAGAACGGATTATCGGACGAGAACCATTGCACGTGTGTACCTAGCCTTAGGTGGACATCACTTGACCAATGCAACCTCAAAAAAAGAATGGGTTGACGTTTGACATCAGATTGCTTTTGTTTAATACCTGGCATCTATGGAGTATGTTTGGCTGATATAAATTTACATATCGGTATTTACACACTGATCGTTCCAAAGAACATTAATTCAGGCTTCATTTACATCTAAGTGGTTCCCAGCGGTATAAAGCAGTCAGCTACTGCAGGTAAATTGCAGCACAGAATTGTCATACAATTCAATCAGGTCTGTTTATATCTTTGCAGTGCAGGGAATGACAACAGATACAGGCTGCATTAATTTTTTACAATAGTGTGCATCTTGGGAGCCCATACAAAATTGTGTTCAAGTGCATGGAGTACATTTTCATTTTGCATACAATATGAAAAGCAAACAAAGATGTTTTTCAGGAAAGAACCTGCCTACTGCAAGTGAAACACAGAAAAATATGCTACAACATAATATAAAAATTGCACAATATATAAAAAGCACAAAATGCATGCTGCTAATTGTCACTGTATATTTTCTAAAAAATAAAACTCATGAATGAGTGTGAAAAGGCCCAGCATTTAAATCCAGCCTCTGTGATTGGCTGTTCAGCATGGCATCTCACATCCGTGCTCTGGTTAATACTATTCCTAAATCAGGGTGTCAGAGTCTGAACAAATAACCTTATGTCCCTTTTGTACTATATCCGCCATTGTTTTTTTATCTTTTAAATAAATGTTAGAGAATGTACAGCACACAGTAAGAGAGTGGTATCAAAGCCCTGTGTTTCCTTTTGGAATGTGCAGATAGTTGGGTTGACAGCTCAGCATAGCAGGTTACAAGTAACAGATGGGAGCTACATTTTATTCAAGTGAATCATGCCTTTCTTAGCAAGACCATATGTGTATTAAAGTGTTTTGTTTGTGCTTTTGGAGAATATCCTTCCCACTAGGTATTGATCATGTAAGTTTTAAAGTGATCAAGCTTTCTCTTTGTTGCTGCTGCTTTGGCTGTGTGTACATGAAGATCCAGCAGCATTATGTTCATGCTTCACTTGGGCGATCCCAGATAAACATAGTTACTCACGCGGCCATTTATTTTTGTCCCATCATTGCTTTTGCTACTGTTAAGTCTCACACTTTTTGGTGCATCAACCATGCATGTTACTGTGACCTATGTAAAGGAAACCTTTTCATCGGAATAGGCTGCTTAATGTACCAATAAAGGTGCATGAATGCATTTTTTGTAACACAAGGACACCTTGTTCTTTGACAATGTCTTTGACATTGTCAAAGAACAAAAATGTGAACCCAGCTTTTGACTGGGATTATAAAATAATAGAGACAGCCTATTGCAGCTGTGCAGCTTCCATACATATTTGTGAATGCATGCAGTTGTCAAAAAAGTTTCCTCTTGTGTTTAAAATGTTAACATTTTTTTTTACCTTCATAAACAGCTGAGCCTTTTAAAACTAAAGTTATGTATCACCACTATAGTGCTGATTGCCATATTTAAAAAATAGTGATGAGGCTGATCAGTACTTGTAAAGTAACGAATGCTATAGGGACCAATGCCAAAAGTAAATGAGCCTCATAGGGCTACTTTTGAAGTGATGATAACAGCTGGATCCAGAGGTGAAGACAGCCCACAGTGGGCCCCTGTGAAGAATTGACTTGGGCCCAACTCCCCCCCACCAAACTGACTTGGGGTCCCTATAGAGACCTTGTTGATTAGGAAGGGCCCTGATCGCCCTAAACAAAACCTGTGCCCAGTCTTATGAATATGGAACTGTAAGAATAGCGAACAGATTTCCTAAAGCAGAAAACAAAAAACTGAGAACACTTTTCACTTCTCCACATTTTTAATAAATTGGCAATGTGGCATAGTGTGCCTGGCTTTTTGGGGTTGAATACAACTGCACCTGTAATATTGTGAGCTGAGTTAACTACCTATTATTACAGCACACTGCGATACCCTTGCAGCTAATGGCATTATCGGGTGCTTTTTCCTTGTGGTAATAGCAGTGGACAATGCTTGTCAAATGTTGGTTAAAATAGCCAATTGTAGTCTTCATTATAAGACAGTGTGAAACAATGATAATGCCGGAATAAAATTATGCAATATCAGAACATTGTCATCCTAAAAGAGGAAGTGCCTAAACACGTTTGTGGCAGATTGAACAGATAATAAAATAGTGTTGCTGAGTACATGTAGTAACTGTGTAGAATGATGGGTCTACATTTCCAACACATTGCAATCACATAAACTTTCTTGCAGCTTTTACATTTCCACCAGAAGAAAACCATCCTTCCATAAAATAATAGAAATATATATTACCTGCCCTTTTACGATGCACACATATTATACATCAATAATTTATACTTTTATGCACATAATGAAACTTTGTGTAAAATTACAGAATCGAAAAAACCCAAGACGGGTAATGTATAAAAATTTCATAAAAGGGCTCCATACTAACTAGAGCAACTAGGTTAGTCGTAAAGATGTAATAAAAGGCGCAGCCTAATGTGTTAAACCTTCTGTTATGTTATTATAATTTATATGTGTTTAAGCCTGCAACAAAACACATTTTAATTATATCGTATGCACAAAAATCTTTTGGGGATTGTTTGAAAGTGTGTACGCAGCAAGATTTGTGGTTATATGAAACTTACAGCGGTCTAGAAGGCAACAAGTTAAATTTCAGTCTTGGTACAAACTAGATCCAAGATGCAAATTTCTAACTCTAGCTCTATATCAAATGGCAACTTTATGGATAGTTGTGGACAATGCCAAGGCATCCCTTTCCCTCTTACATGTTGGTAAACTAACATGTTACTTAAAATTAAAAAACAACTTAGTACACTTTGCTTCAATTTCTGTATTGTGAAAGCCTTCCAGCGAACACTGAACACTGAGTGGTTAAACTGAAACAAAATTAATTCCAATGAACATGCAAAATTTTGATGACTGACCTGATTCTGGTTTTAGGTTAAGCAGCTCAGTCTTTAAAATCTTTAAAAAAAAGAGACATTAAACCCAAAGGTATAGACGGATTTGCATTTTTTTATTGCGTGATTTTTTATGGTGAGCACTAAAAATAAAGTTATTTTTAATTTGGCAAATAACATAAATTAATATAATACACTCTCATATGCTTCCAGTGGTTTTGGAAAGCACATTGGTCTATTAGGACACATAGGTCTAATGTGCCCTGTGTATTTCCTCCAACGGCATTGTATGCAGCAGCAAAGGAGGACATGGAATTATTTGTATGTCCTTTGCTGGCCAGCTTTCTGCATCCCTGGTTTCTCTTTAAACATTTGGACTGACATTTGTCTTTCTCAGCATCCCTGTCATATACTTTGGAAATATGTGATGCAGCCATTGAGCAGATTAGTTCCTGACCACAGATTTGTCCAGCCATTGACTGGTAGTCCTATTTAGTCACCAGTTGCATGTTGTACAATTAAGTGTGTCATAACTGCTAGTGATGTGACTTTTTTTTGGATTACCTGTTGTTGACCTTGCTTATGTTGTGACCTGGTTATTATTAGCCACTTCCCTTCCTCCCTTGTCGTTGGAAAGGATCATTCACAATTTTTTACAATGACAAAAGACTAAAGATGCATAAATAAGCGCCATTCTGCTCTATCGAGAGGGTAGGAGAATGAGCGAGCGGCACCCTGCTGTGTTCTCTCCCCATTACTTGTATTGCAAGCATTCCACCAGGACGAATCCATGAATGACGTTGGACGGCCGATGTGCACACATCAGATTCTGATACTAGCTCAGAAGCGATAATCGGACGAGAATGATCTGACGTGTGTACATAGCCTTACTCCTGCTCCTTGTTCCCAGATGCCAACCTTTACACACAGAAGTCGTAGGGTTCACCATGTGCCAAGACGTTGCAAATAGCCTTCCAAGGCTGATGAAAAGGCTTGCTGTAGGTGAAGAGTGCAGAGTGCTTTGGTAAGCACCAACGCTAAACCAGGACTTTAGAAGCAGATCCCCTTCAATGTTTCTCTTATTTCCTTAAAAAAAAGCCTGATGTTTACAGATCTGCTAAGCTAAAACTACATTTTTGCACAAGTCAATAAATTATTAGACTTGTCCCCTCCTTGTGTCTCTCAGACTGTAAGGCTTTGTGTAATAATCCAATGATAGATATTAGGAAGTAATGTCCTCACCATATCAGGTAACACAGTTACCAATTATGCTTTAGGAATTCTTTGTCATGTGTTAAATTTTTAAATATTCAGTTTAAAAATGTATAATTCAAAACAAAATTGTTAAACTAAAATTGCCCCAAGATTGTTAGATTCATTGGTATGAAAGTATTGAAAAGAACAACAAAACTTTCCCCTTTTGGCGTCTCAATACTTAAAGAGAGGAAATTTTTTTTTATTATTACTAGTATACAGCTGAATTATAAACTATATTATTAGCCATTACAAATGCATTCATTTTTATTACTTTTTTTTTTTTGAAGGTGAGCAAAAACTTTAGATGCGATAGAAGGAGTTGCATTATTAGATAGGAATATTGTATGTAAATGAAGGTTGGTATTCCTGACACACAGAAGCATATTTCATTGTCAGGGACAGGACATAGTTACTGCTAGAAGGACAACAACAGGAGTCAGCCCTGGAAGTAACGTATTGACTAGAAGTATTATTTTGTGTGATTATTCTTGAAAGAAATGATCCAAGAGCCCACCTACCCATTAACTTTGCTACCTGCCAAGCCTTACCAACAAAAAGCCAGGGCTCCAAAGAAGTCACTTGTGACACTGCCGTATATTAAAGTGCCATGCTTTCTTTTTAGTAACTGGGGCACTGCAGCAAATCAGGTTTACCAGCAAAGTTTATTGCTGATTTCCCACTAAACCCCAACTTGGCTTACTAACCAAGCAGGCTAGATTTTAATTAGCTCATACTGACAATAAATCTGTAAAAAATTCACTAGGAAAAAAATGTAATATTTGTGATGATCCCAAAAATCTTGAAATATTTACAGTGATTTATTTCCAATAATTGCTTCCTATTTTGTCCCATGTAGAGTGACAAATCACTAATGAATTATAGCAGCAGTTGCCAGTAGGAGCTAGGAAGTGATAACAGGTGATAACTGCCAAGAGTTTTCAGGTGTTTCCAAACACTCTGCAAGCATTAGCTTGCAGTTGCAAAACCATACAAAGCGGTGCATTTTTTCACATTTTTTTCCTTCTTATCCTTCCAAATAAATGAAAGTACTGCTATGAAAAAAATGTTTACAAATGCTAAAAAACATTTGCAAAAATGGTAAAAAGTGGTTCCAACTTCCAGGCTATGGAAGTAGTTTTTGTCAGCAAACCACCCTTGGGCATGTAGGGCCTGATTTAATAAAGCTCTCCAAGACTGGAGAAGATAAACTATCATGGGAGAACCTAGGTGAGCCTAGAATGGATCTGGTTCAGGTTCATTTGCCAGCTAATAGCAAATCATGTTTAAAAAATCCATTCCAGTTTTATGGATCCCCAGGTTCTCCCATGATAGTCTTGTAGAGCTTTAATAAATCAGGACTTGCAAAAACTTGTAGTCTGAACCTGGTTTTTGAGTCTTTTTTACACTGCTAAGAACCATTCAAATTTGAGCAGACATTTTTTGTGTATTTATACATTACTGACATATTGGGCAGTGATTAACAGGATACATAAAATCAAAAGAAGCTAACAATCTACATAATTTGAGATTTTCATATCGTTATCTTCTAAATTCCAAACTGGCCTTCAGTTTACACTTCTTTTTGCAGTATAATATGTTTGAACACTAGATGGCACTACAGGTTACATAATATTCAGCTTGGTCAGCCTGCCCTGAGTTTACATCAGAATAAAAAAATGTTAATTAAAAAAAGTGACACCATTATACCCTAAATAAACCTTTAAATGGGAACCCTACATTTACATTGATGCCTCTTTATGGACCTGTCATATATAGTATTTTGTTACAGGAATATTTACTTGGTTTGGATTACTATTATTATTAATTAACAGTATTTATATAGTACCAACATATTATGCAGCGCTGTATAATAAATCAAATTGTACATGACAGACAGATACAAACAATTAAACAGGAGGAGAGAAGCTTACAATCTAAAGGGGGAGCACACAATAGGAGGGATGAAAGTATTTGCTCATGCTGCAGCCTAAATATATATATATATATATATATATATATATATATTTATATATTTATATTTGTTTATATATATAAAAGGAATCTGTGCTTTATCTATGCAGGGTAAAGTGGCAGGTTTAATTTGGTTCTGGCCTCAGTAGCCGCACATACTCACCTTCCCTTTGCTTCCCAACACACCACCATAGTGAATAATGTCTTACCATTTGAAGCCAGCCTAAAGCGATGTACCCACGCTTTTTAACATATCCAAGATAAACAATAAGAAATATAGCGATCCCCCAACTTAATTTAACAATCTGGCATGGTGTATCCCTAAACAACCTGGCAGGGACGACAACTGTCATTTCCTATGGAGGAGGACTCAGTGTTGTGCCTCCTGCATGTCCTTCCCTCTACATGGAACTAAGCAGCGCTTAGCATTTTTTGTACTGTCTTTGGAAAAGGTCACAAAGAATCTTTTCCAACTAAAAGTGGTTTTGATTTAAATACAATGATTTACAAATATGCAAAAAAAATATATAAAAAGCTTGTGGGATCATTTTTTTTTTATTTTTTTTGGACGTTGAGCCTAAAAATGATGTATAAATATTGTAATTACAGTTGTAATTGGAGTATTTAATGGTTTTTAAAGAGGAATTGTCATTAAAAAAAAGACACTTCGCTTTACAGGTAAAAGTCATGGATCCCTCTGTGATCCTGGTCCAATCACTCCTGTTCTTCCTGACCCAGGCTGGACACTGGGTGCCACCATCTTTTTCCTCCTTCTTCATGCACAGAAAGGGCTTTCCTGAAATCTAAAGAAAAAATTGCTAGATAAAGTTCAAGCTATTTATTATGAAAATCTCAACATAAAATTTGTCCCTGCTGCTCCAGTAAACGGCAAACTGAGAACTATAGGCAATAGAGACCAATGACCAATATTAATGTCATTATCTTGTATTGATATAGCCCCAACATCGTCCGCAGGGCTTTACAGAGTCAATAGCCATGTCAGTAACTTTCCTTTAGGGGAAGTCATCAATCTAACATTCCTACCATAGTCATATGTCAATAAAACAGTCCAAGGCCAATTCTGGGGAGAAGCTATTTTGCAGGACTGTCATAAAAAAAATAAAATGACAATCCGTCTGCAATCCTAGTCCAATCGTCCCTACACCGCCCCATCTTCCTGCAGCCTCCTGGTATATGTGACGGATGTATCCCAGGAGGCTGTGGGTTTCCCTTCCAGTCCTAACTGCCACGGCAATGGAGACAGAAGGGGAGGAGTGCTCTCCTTCAAATTTCGAAACTAAAACTATTAGCCACCCATTTATATAATGTAAAACATTTGGTGATAGGGCTGTGTTAACCTATCAATATGGTTTTGAGATATGGAAGGAAACCTGTATGGGTGACAGAAACACTTTTACAAGTTAACTTCATTTTCATGAAAATTTCCGACACAAGGTGTTTGTTAACACAATACCTTTGATAATTACCTGTATACAGTTCTGATTTTCTAGAATTGACACACAATTAAAATATGACACGCTGTGGCAATAATGGTGACGTTCTGTAAATTGGACACAGAACCTCCCCAGAAATGTCATTTCTTGATTATATGATTTGTCGCCTTCTTTTCCCAGTAGCTTTCCTTTTATTACAGCAGTCAGTCACAAGCATTGGATTGTATATGGCTGACCAGAGGGAGAGGAGTCATATTTTAACTAGTGTTTTCCCATTTTCAGTTTGCTATAGCTCTGGAGACCTCTGAAATTATCTCTGCAGATGCTTAGTAAAGATTTAGTTTCCTGCTTACTGAATATGATACATTTTAGAATTTACAAGACACAAAAATGTGTGCTTATTGTGTGTCAATTCATATCAGTGTGTGGCAGTAATGCACAATACCGCAACAGAAGTTGGTGCACTACAATGTCATTTATTGTCACTGCAAAGCATTGTAAGGCACTGCTGTGTGTTGCCATGTTCTAGCAATAATAAAATAGGTCTGAATTTTGGTCTGTTGTAGCATGTTAGGCAGCAAATTTAAATGATAAGCTTAACACAACGCACATTAGGCGCAATGTGAAATGCTGGCAGATGGGCCCTACCTCTCCAAAGATACAAAATGAAACAAATAATCAATGGATTCTAAATATATCTAGTGCCGATCCCTCAATATGATTTGAAAGAAGGAATTATACAATACAATGTGATCTTTTTTAGGCACCCAGAAAGTACTACCACATCAATAGAATTCCCTACATCTCCTGATACCATGGTATACAAAATTTTGTAGACTGGTTTGAAAAAATACAAACATTCCTAGTGATTTGCATTTACTGAGTACATTACAATCAGTATATCCTGCATTATCTACAATTGTTTTATCAACATGACCTGAAACCATTGTGTAAAATGCAGCAACCTTTAGCAACCAATCAGTAACAATCTATCAAGTGTGGCGTGTTTAAAACCATTGAAAAAACTCATCTGATTGGCTGTTATTTCTAAGTGCACATTGTTGCCCTTTGCATTATCTTATCTATTAAGTAAGCCTCCATGTTCCAATGAGTCCCTTTGCTGCTGAGTAATTCATCTGCATTCCATGCAGACCCTTTGGTGTCACCAAGCTGTCAAGGCTATTGATTTAAAACAGAAAAAATATCCTTTTGTCTACATACAAAACAATTTCACTTTCTTCTTCGGTTCCAACTGGAACCTTTTTTTTTTCAATCTTAATTCTAAAAATACACACGCTCCCATTAGCAAGAATAACCACACAGCATAAAGATGATTTTTACTTGTTTTAATTGAGGAGTTTTTAATAGCGTCATAATAAAACAATCTGTTTTCATTTTCTATTTCCTATTTTTTGTTAATAAAAAATGTATAAAACACATTCCACCTAAATAGGCAACAAACATATTTAATTATTAGTAGCAACATTTTTTTTACTGTATATAGTGCTATACCTCTTGCACAATTTCTAATAAATCTATAGCAAAGCAGAAAAAAAATAATAAAAAAAGAGATAAAAGAAAATGTAAAAAGTCATAAATCTGGATATCAAAGAGTTATTAAAATTTATATAATTTGAAAGTTAACAACAAAAATGGTATTACTGATAGTGAACGGCTTTTCTTTATAATAAAGAAATTATTTTTTAATATTATTACTATTTTTTAATATTGTTTTTACTATTTATAGTTTTTTTTTTTTGAAGTCTGACTCTATATATATTTATTCATAATATAAAGAACTAAGGTTTTCCAGAAAGGCACAACATGGTTGCTTTGCTTGTGTGCAAATACTCCTGGGAGCCTGAAGCAGATACCCCTCTGGGTTGTGTTCACATGGCCACAAAACTACAATTTAAATTCAAAGCAGTAAAGCAATCACATGTCAAATGTCTGAGGCTGATATTGTGCAAAACAAACTGGCAAATAGATTGTAGCACTGTGAGCCTTGAGTTGAGGTCTGTATGGGATTAGCCAACAAATGAGGGGGACACAAAAGGGGACTTTTTTTAGGATTCTTGAGCTCTTTGTGAAAGTACAAACCTACTTTTCAGAATCATTTACTTATTAACACATGAAGTGCTGAAATTAGGTGCCTGCTGTAAATTGGCACACATAAAACGCTTAAAATTAAAAACAAAAGATAAAAGGTATTTATTTATTTATTTTTAATATAAATCACTGTCCTAATACAGTAATAGGATCGTAACATAAATTGAGTATGTAGAATTTGATGAACAGCTGTCAAATATAAAAAAAATCCTGTCCCTGTTATTATTTAACAGTGCACAATGACCCACAGAAACCCCCTTTTTTTTAGAAGGATTGGAATATATAACATTCTGTGGGAAAATATCTTATACGGATAATGTTTTCAACCCAAATAAACTGACTTTGTTTTGATATCTATGTGATTTTGTACATATTTAGATTGTTCAACAGCCCACATCCATTGTTAAAAGTATGCCACCCACCGGTTTGCTGCCCCCTCTATGTAAATCCCCACACAGATGCCTCATCATTGTTGCCCAAAACAATCATAAGTAATAGTTTCAGGTGACAAAAAATACATTAACACTGAGCAGGTAGACTGGTTATCAAAGATCTAGCACCTGAAAAGTAGTCATGCCTGCCTTAGGTAATGGCTGTGGTCAGACACACCATCTGTGGGTCGGAACTAAAACCGTTCAATCATGAGCTTTGTTAAGTATGTGGGACTGATTTAATAAAACTCTCCAAGGCTGGAGAGGATGCACTTTCATCAGTGAAGCTAGCTGATCGGCAAACCTGGAATGGATCTGGTCTAGGAAACATTTGCCAACAAATAGCAAAATACTTTTTAAAAATCCATTCCAGGTTTTCTGGATCACCCAGCTTCACTGATGAAAGTGTATCCTCTCCAGACTTTGAGAGCTTTAATAAATCAGGCCCTATGAGTCCATCCCATGAGGGGTGTATTGGGCCCCAGCTGAGATGGCCAATGTTTGCAAAAACAGCTAAATAGTAAATCATGATTATGACTACCTATTTTTGTGTTGTTTCTAGGCTCATTGCCCTGGGCTCTACCCAGCATAATTGGTAAGAACCAATCTGACAACCAGTCAGGTATTTTTCCCTCTCCTTTAGAAGTGCAAGTTGTTCAGACAAACCATGTACCACTACTGGGGTGGGGGCTTACAACAGTCAACCTTTATATTCAGGGAGCTATAAATGAGCCCTAGGAAAAAGGATTGTGGCGGAAATATGTCAAGGCTTTTCTACAGCTGGTTTGCGCTTGTCCAAATAAAAGTCTTCTGGTGCTTAGTCTAAAAACGTTGGTCACCATTTATATCTATATTTGCATGCAGCCAGGCAAGGCTAATGAGTTCAGGGTGAGGATTGCTAGTGTTTGTGGGCTGATTCTCCTAGCAGTTGCTGCACTTTTTATTTTATAGCCTTTATTTACATTTTTTCCGATATAAAACAAATCTTGCTATAACTGCATAAATAGTGTTAGCCGGAGTTTGGCTCCACATGTACATGAAAGACTACCCTATCCACAACGTAACAACATTGTAATGATTTTACAGAACACACTGCTTTCTCACCCTGTTAATGAAAGTGTAAAAATAACAAATCTAGCAGCTTGATCAACAGGCAATGAGCGTAACTGCATGTTTTTGGAATGTGGGAGGAAACCCGAGTACCTGGGGGAAACCAATGCAAACATAGGTAGAACCTGTGAACTCTAAGCAGAAAGTGGCTGGGATTCAAACCTGTGACCTAATGCTGCAAAGGCAATAGTGCTAACCACTGAGCCACCGTTCTGCCCCTAAATTAAATGAAAACTGTTGTGTTGCTAGTGACAGACTGAAACATGTATGCCCTTTTTATTTTACACATACTTGCATTTTAAATCCTGTGATCTAACAGTCAAAGCTAATCTATGGAATAATATTAACCCCTACTTCCCAACCCTCTGGCACCCCAGCCCCAAATCTCCACTCTGTCTCTGTTTTCTTGGGACAGGGTCTTTACCAGGTAGTGAGATTTGGATGTCCAGGTATTTTGTGAATTGAGAAAAAACACAACAATCACTATTTCAAGGAGGGATAGATGCAGACTGGCCAGTGTAAGCACATCTGCAGAATTAGTCAGCAGCCCCCGCACCTGAAGGGAATGGGTTAGAGGTTAGATGGTGGATGGGATTTTGCCCACAGGTGGCCCTAAAATATTAGTAATATTTTATCTTATGTAGCAAATCAAATTAAGATAGGGGATGTTTTTCTAGGAAGCTGAAGACCAAAGTATATTGTATGTTATGGATCAATTTAGATTGGGTGGGAGTTTTCCTTAAGAAAAGCTGCAGAACAAAGTATATTGAACTTTATGGAATAAGTCAAGTTTGGGGGAATTCTGGTTTCAGAGAATCTGAGGAGCAAAGTATATTCTTCCTAATAGAGTAGTCTAGTTGGGTGAAATGTTTATTTGAGAGAAGTATAATGTACTTGGAATGGGTCAAGTTTGGTGAAATGTTGGTTTGAACGAAGCTGAAGAGCAAATTATATTGTACTTTATGGAATAAGTCAGGTTGGGTGGAGTGTTTCTTTGTGAAGCTAAGGTGTAAAGTATAATAATAATAATATTAATAGTGTACCTTATGGAGTAGGTTAGGTTGGGTAGAATGTTTCCTTTAAAGAAGCTAAAGACCAAAGTGTGTTGTACCTTATGGAGCAGGTGGAGTTGAGTGGAATGTTAGTTTGAGAGAAGACAAGATGAAAAGTAGAGTGTACCATATGGAGTAGGACTGGTTAGGTGGAATGTTTCCTTGAAAGAAGCTGAATAGCAAAGTATATTGTACCTTATGGAATAGGTCAAGTTGGGTGGAATGTTGGCTTGAGAAAAAAATGTTTCCCTGGAGGAATCTGAGGAGAAAAGTATAGTATACCTTATGAAGTAGGCCAGATAGAGTATGTTTCTTTAATCTCAGGTTTATTTGTACACCATTGGGTTATCTAAAATAATATAACACATAACCGCAATAAGACCTATGTAATGTTTTGTTTATAGAAGGCTGGTATTTTGCCACCCTTTGTGATCTTTCCAGGTTTGAAAACCTTATCAAGCCATGACATTACCCACTCAAATTTTTATTTGCTAAGCTTTAATTTTGTGAACCTTATATGAAGCCCCCATGAAAAATATAATTTAAAAAGAAAAATTCCTTAAAATTAACAAATAACATATGCTAGTTTCACTGAATTTCAATAACACACCTGCACTGATTAATTTATTATTATGGTAGTAATACAGCCAAAGGAAATCAAGGTAACATAATACTTTAGAATGCTAAATGTTTTCCAAGCATCAGTGTATTTTGAGTCATTGACCGCCTCAAGGAACATGACAAGCATCCTGTCACCAGGACCTAATGTTCAGGAACAAATAAAATAAAGATAATGTTGGGCTAGCATTGCTACAAGAGCAGACAAGTGGGGCATCGAAGGTATGCAATTAGTTCTTTACTTGTATGGAACTGATGTAAAAAAAAAAATCATTGCAGTTAAACAAAGTTTTCTGGCTGCCCTATATCTGTTGGGTACTGTATGTCATTCTAGATCTGCAAATGAAATAAGGATTCTGGTTGCTTTTTATGATTTATATATGATACTTCTCCATCCTTTGCCAATACCTGCACCGTCAGGTCCATCTCACTGGCTATCACAGATTTGGCCCCTCATCTATATTTATTAAAATAACCCAGCATACTGAATACAACATCTGGTACAGCGTCACATTGGTATAGGTAACATTGCTGGCAAAAATCGGGCCATGTGTGATCATCTTCAAGCCACCTCGATTACAAATAATTGTAATAAATTCGCAATTAATGGCAATCTTATTATAATTGAAGTGGATAAGATTGGTCAAAAAGACTTTTTTTTTTTACAGGTGTTTGCGGACGACATTGCAGTTGTGTTGCTGTTGCTGTTTTGTCTTGGTCCTTAGATGCTTTTACAACATCTCTTGGTCTGGAATTGTCAGCTGATTCAATATACTTGAATGGGAACTATTTTTAGAAGCTGCTAAGTGTTTTTTGATTTTTTTTGTTTTTTGATTTATATGTATGTTAGGCATTTTTTAAGGGTAATGTCTTCTTCAGGCATTTATTTTTGAACATTTTCAGTCTATTTTAGGTGTTCAGGTGGACAAATGATGTGTTCCACTTCCTATACTTCTCCATTTCACATGCAGGACCATGACTTTGCTAAAAAGAAAATGCTTCAACGTTTTCCATAAGACACATGTAACAGCCTGTCTCAAGCACCTTTAAAACACTACCGGCAAATGGAAGTTGAAATAGGGAGTCCAGTAAACGGTAACCTAACCACAAATCAACTGTCCATGTGATCAAAGCATCATTTACTAAAGGATGATGTCAACTAATTGGAACTGGTATCATTCTCTTCAAACATCTAATCATGTGAAGAAAAGGTACGGTACTTTTTTCCAAAGTTCCCTTGTACATGGTTGGAAATTTTAAGGGCTCATAATGTGTATTTCAATACACTTTCGTATACAAATCTTCACACGTTAGTGAATCAGGACCAACACATCTGCTAACTATGAGCTACAGACTTTTATTTCCAAACTGGAGTCTGTCTAATGCTTGCAGTCCATTGAAACGTGACAGCTCCCAGTGGTATGACCTTGATGACGTGTGAGCATTTAAGACTTTAGCTAAAATTTGAGACACACTTGAAAATATTATTCACACTGCACTCATTTTGCTTGTTGTGTCCCTTTAAATCAATAATATAAAAATGCCCCTCATACTTCATGTTTTTCATCTAGCACCTTTCAGGATGAATAGTTTTCTGACGAATTAGCACAAAAAAGATTGTCTCCATAGTTACTGATTTTAATAGAAAGGCCTAGGAATAAATTGACATTAAAACTGAAGCTTTCTGGAGGAAAAAAAAATGGATGAGTGCCCCAGAACGGCAATCATTTTACAAACATCAAAAGTTGCATTGGAAGCGACTGATCTTAACCCCTTTGGATCTCTTTCAGAAAAACACAAAACCTACATTTTTGCAATGTGCCTGGAGCCAAAAAAAATGCCAGCAGGTGAGGAGTATTGATAGTAATGCACAGATGTCTATGAAATAAAGCTGTAGCTTTAGTGATAGTGGATGGATTTGGACGGGTCGCATGTTTTGGCACTTTTTGCAGTAGATTCAAATCTATTAATGTACTCAGAGGTTAAAAAAACATACTAATGGTCTTCCGGGTTTAATAATATTTGTTGTTAGAAAGACATGGATAGAAAAGTCTCAGATTATAGGAAATGAACAACTAATACATATTTTACATATTTTTATAATAAAGCATATTACAACCAATTTCAGTGCAGTGTTTCCCAAACAGAGTTCTGTGGATCCCTGGGGTTCCTCCAGAGGTTGCCAGGGGTCCCTAGAGCAGTTTATGCTTTTCATGTTTGTTTTGATGACACCAATGGTCTTTTTGGCTACTTATAAGAGTGAAATTCTTCCCAATGGCTTGCAATGTAGGATGCATTCTCTTGCTGACCAACATGCCAGTGTACTGTGAGCTGTGGATATAGTAATTATAGCAGGAGTTCCCTAAGACCTAAGTTATTTCAAGGGTGAAAAAAAGTCAAGAAAAGCTGCTTTACAGCATGAGGCCATTTTAAAAATACAGGTGTAGTAAACCCTGTGAAGGATGGTGCCATCCATCAACTATAGCACCATCGACATCATAGCAGCAACAGTTAGACATTTATTTGCGGAAATGCAATGATTCTGGGCTACACAGAATAAGAAAGAGGTCTTGTGCAGCCTCAAGACTTTCTGTCTTTATATACAAATGTCCCATGGTTGATATTATGCTGTGCCAGTAACATTTTGTATATTTATATTAAAGGATATAAAGTATAGCTCAACCCTTCCATCAGCTCTGATGAGATGGGAGTATTCTTGTAAGGGTCTGCAACACTGGAAGGGTATTGTATATTCATCATGTACGGAACAAGTATATTTTTGCATTGCATGAAGTCCCAGTTTGTTGGAAGTATACACATGTGTCAGCAGCCCTTTCGTTTGTGAAATGAATTGGTACAAAACAAGCAGCCAATGCCTAATTGTTATCTCACTGGTTAGGAATTCTGTGCACACCTGGACTCAAAGGTCATTTGCCTGTTGTGTTTCCTGTACTGGTTCCTGGTCGCAGAAATAATTATTTGCCACCATCAAATTAAATATTTAACAGTATATACACACACAATCTAACCAAGTATTACGGTAATAAAAATCTGACAAATGTCTAAAACTTGTTCTGAAATGTGCGTCTCCCGGCTCATGTGACTATGCTTGTATTAAATTGTAACCCTTACTTGTAAATAATATTTTGTCAGATGGTAATATGAAAAGTAATATAGAGAAAGAAACTGTTCACTATAATTTTCCAGTCTTTTATTCTTCTGTGTTTTGCTTTGCAGTGTTTGCATTTGTCGTTTATGTGGATTTGTGCCAATTCAATGCTCGCATCATTGTGACTAGAGTAAAACAGGTTTAAAGTACATCTGCACTCTGCTTGAATGCTGGGCATACAGATCTGAAATAAACATTAAAGCTGTACTCAAGCATACAAATTAATGCAGCTCTGTATTAGTTAATAAAATGCTAAATGTATTTTTTTAATGCAGCAGGTACCTGAATTTGACTTGATATTGTCCTCTTGTAATCCCATACAGGGTGTTCAGACTGGGGGAGGAAGAAACAGCACAAAAAGCCAGTCAGATGTGCTGCAGTTCCTGTGAGCTAACAAAGAGAATGCTTATGGGGGGAGTAACCGGGACATGTACTCTTCAAGTTTGCTGTTTCTTCTTTTACTTTCAGGCCACAGGTAAGGGAAAGAACAATGATCCCTTTTAAAGATGAACTGCTGGCTAATGTACAATTAATCGAGCAAAAGCAATTTTTGCACACAATATTTCCAATCAGTTCCAGTCCCCCACTCCATTCTTTTATCAGTCAACCAAAGTATAAATGGCCTGAATAGGGTACAGAAAGCTGTTCAATCCAGTTTGTGGACTCACATTCTCAAAGTTGATGCAGTTAAAAGGATGTGAAAAATGATGAGAAACTGATAAGTATGTAGGGTGTAAATGAATGAATAGCAAAATAGGAAGTAGCTTTTTGTATTTCTGCTACTTCTTATAAGCTTGCTTGTAATCAGCAAATTAACTGATTGGCTCTTTGTAGTTCTTCAGGTGTTTGCACTTTTAATGATGTACTAAATATTTACAGAGCTTCATGTGTGATTCATGTGTCTTTTATAATTTTATATTGTTTTTCTATACTTAAATCTTCTTGGAAGTCAAGTTTAAAGCCCGATTCTGGACCCAGCACTCTGACTCCTAAAGATTCTTCTATAGTATACCTGTTATGTTTTTGTTTTTTTTAAGAAAAAACACAAAAGAGACCTAAGTCTAGAATAAGTGCCACTGGGCAGCACACAACCCAGAAAACTGACAAATTTTCATAGTAAAAATTTGAGCAAACCTTAATACGTGCATTAAAAAAAAATTATATAAATATATATAGGAGTTTGCTTCTAAGAAAACCAATTTCTTGGCTGCTGTGACTTAAGTGTGTTTTCAGTCAATGCCAACAAAACAAAGCATACAGATTAGAAAGTCAGAACTTATGATCTGGTTACTTTTTGCTGGAAAACCTTCATTGAAAAAGAATAAAATCATTGGGTCTGTGTGAGAGGCAGACCAATAGAAGCAGAGGTCTGCCATTGCAGCCCCATATTCACATAGCAAAGACAGTAATTGTATTCAAAGCTTGGTAAATTACACTTTATTTTATTGCAGTCATATCATTGTTAGATCATTTCTGATTTGTGGCTCTGTTTAGTTCACTTAGCATATTGCTCCTTACTTTAGTAAATAATCCTATTAGTGTTTTCTGTGTCTCAAATAAAGACCCTTTTTAAGAATGGATTAATCACGATCTTGTTGCCGTCAGCTGCTTTCCATTTAATTTATGCTGTGTTAAACCAATATGTGGAATTTTTTATGTGACTTTATTCAGGAAATTAGCTACTGAAATGTATATGCATTGTGGTGCAAGAGGTATGCATGGTGCAAACAAGGAAAGGCTAGGCAAATATAGTAACTGTTTTACTAGAAATAGATCTGACTCCTGAGATGTAGAAATATTTAAAGTCTCATCAGGAAAAATCTAAAATACTGATCATATAGGAAGACAGGAAGATATAGGGCACCTCCTTCTAAATTATTTAGGGGAATAACACCTAGGTTTAGGTTTTGTGGTTGCAAAAATAAAAAACACCATCCATGTATACCATGAACATAATTACTTTTACTTAGCCAACCCTATATGTATTGCTGTAAGGCCCATTTCAGGCTTATCATTGACTGCAGCCTCAACCATGTTCTTCTATTTAACTAATGGGAATGGTTGGCAACCATTTTGTGCATGAATTTGCAGGTGATTGTGGGTAAAGTGAGGTTTTGGAATGGTTCTTGGAAGCAACATGTCGCTTCTGCCTTTGTGGTTGATTTTCCTCCTCTAAAGGAAGAGCCACAAACACAAAGGCAACACATACAAACACTTTATTCTGCTGTTCAGTTTGCCACTCCTGGGCATATGACATCAGTTTGCTGTACATCTGGGAACAGCTTACTATGCAGTTTGCAACCTCAAGTATGAAAAGGGCGTTCCAGTAACTGTCTCCTTACCTTATTTTTAAAGTAAGTCAAATGTGACGGATCTTGGCCTAGTAAATGAGCACTCATGCACCAAGTATTGTATTATGGAGAAGCTTGGGATGAATACCATGTTTTCCCATACCCAAAAGTGTTGGGTATTTCCTGGGTACCCTAGCTGAGAAAGAGGCAGGTAAGCAAGATCCTACCAACACATGAGCAGAATCAGGTGGATGGAGTCTGCCCTAAAAGCAGAACTCCAGGCAGCATCTATATTTATTAGATACAACCCAAAGTATATGCCAAGACAAAACCTAATAATTAGTTTTGGAATGCAAAGGGAAGGACTGGAACCCACACACTAACCCAAACTTCACATTCACGGGTGAGTAGGGGCATGAGGTTGGAAGTACAGTCACTGTAACTCAAGAGACCAACACTTCTGAAAGTACTGGTTTCCAATTGAATTGTAGATCCAGTGGTAATTGGAACAGTTTTGACGATGCAAGGGATGGGAATAATGAGTATTTACTGCCTACATATCCCAGTAGCTCATTGGCACCTATATAATATGCTCACTTGGTAGGACATGAGGACATACTCAGGAAAAAGTTCTCCAGAGGGCTCCATCAGTTTATCCTGCTCTTTCCACTCCAGCTCCTGCATATATGTGACAGAGATAATAATAATCCAAAGGATATGGATAAGACCTTCTCATATTAATGTCAATATGGATGAAGTTGCAAAGCTTTCTAATTGCTGACGCTTTCTGGGGACATTGCCAATAGCTGGGGAAATAGTTGTCATCTTCCTAAACCTATAAATCTATTGATTACTTAGGATTCCTTGGTGTAGGTATACAGAAGAGTACCAGATAATGGCAGGTAATATTTCTGGACAAAACTCTGAAGATAATGGTTCTGAAACCAAACCAGAGACTATTTTTTATTATATCTGTACTGTCATTCGTTTGTCCTCCAAGCACTTCAGGAAAGAGCACAACATGAATGTTCTGTAGCAGGTGGGAACCACTTATGGCCACTTAATACAGGCAATTAGGAGTTCCTAATCGTTTTACAAAATAAAGACCCCCAGTGGATATGTACCCACCCCCATCCCCTGACAGTTGAAATCATCATAAGTCCTATTAAGTGCCAGTATGATTTCAAATTCCTCTAAAAGCTTGGTTAAAATATTTAGACATGCAGACCCAAATCCCTATCGTTTGATTTCAATACCCTAAGGCGTAAGGATAACCTTAGTTAAGAACAACTGTCCTGTCTGTTTTACTCTCTGGCTTCTTGCCCAGGTGCCCCCTGTAGTTCAATGTGTCCCCTGATTCCCTCCCGCCCTATGTTTATTTTCTTGTTGTCTTGTAATTTATTACATGAATACAGCTGTGTTGTGTTACATTTTATGGATGTGACATATTCTTTTCTTGTAACTTTTATTGAAAAAAAACTCAAAAAAACAGATTTACCCATAGGAACAAATCTTCCACATCTCCTTTCATTACAAAGTATTCTGTAACTTGCTAAACACATTGGCGAGTTTGGCCAAGCAAAAAATACTAAGAGTAGAATTGGGACCATGAACATGGAGAGCTATTCCCTTAAGGATGATGGCTCAGAGGCAAGAACTCCTGGGTTTGCAGCACCAAGGTCTTAGGTTTGTTCACTCTTTGCATAATGTGCCTGATTTATTAAAGCTCTCCAATGCTGGAGAGGATACACTTTCATCAGTGAAGCTGGGTCATCGGGCAAACCTGTATTGGATCTGGTCCAGGATTGAAATCAAATAACAAATAGCAAATTACTTTTAGGAAATCCATTTCAGGTTTGCTGGGTAACTCAGCTTCACTGATGAAAGTGTATCCTCTCCAGTCTTGAAGAGCGTTAATAAATCAGACTCAAAGTGTGTACATTTAGGCATTTTTCTCCTATATCCCAAAACTATGCAATTAAGGTAATTGGCTTCCCTCTTACATTGTGTTAGTGATAAATTTCACAGTTTTTATATAACGCCAACATATTTTGCAGCGCTTTACAAAGTCCATAGTCATGTTACTAACTGTCCCTCAAAGGAGCTCACAATCTAATGACTCTATCATAGTCATGTCTTTATTCAATCTTTAGGGGGAAGCCAATTAACCAAAATGCATATTTTTGGAATGTGGGAGGAAACCAGAGTACCCAGAGGAAACCTATGCAAATATCATGTAGATAGCACCCTGGCCAAAATTCAAACCTGGGACCTGGTGTTGCAAAGGCAAGAGTGCTAACCACAGAGCCATTGTGCTGCTCCTATGACTAAAGTAGGTCTATTAGATTTTGAGCTCCTTAAAGGTAAAGTTGAGGACATGACTGTGAACCTTGTAAAGTGCTGCATTTTATGTCGGCACTATGTAAATAAAAGAAAATAGTCACGCAGTAGGTTGGGTAATACATTTTGCAGATGCATGCTGCATCCCACCTGCTTTGTATTTTAAACAGGATTCAGCTGCATTGGCCTTGTCATATTATTTGCTAAATCATATTTTAAAAGATAGTGTTACCACTCTTGTCACCAGTCTAAATGCACAGTGCTATAAAATTTTACACAGGCTCAAAATGCAAAAAGAGGTCATGGATTGTATGTTTGATTTCTGCATCCACAAAACGTAACCCTTGCTGTTTGTAGAGCCATCAGTGCTGCCTCCAAACACACTTCCATAAATACACGCCTTGAGATGCTCTAAATCTTCCATGCAGACAATTGGAATCTTGCATAAATTATGCACAAGTGGAACTAAAGCCAGTTATGGTAATGACTGCAATAATGAATATGCAACAAATAAAGCAATAGGGACCAGAAAATTGATTTATTGCTTTCCTTCTGGATCTGGCACAACAGGTAAAAAAAAGAAGTCTGCTGTTTCAATTATGGGTATTTATAGCAGAACGTCAGGCTAATAGCTAAACACTCAGCTGAGGTACATATATGTGAACTGTCTCACTGGCCAAATGATTTGTAATTAAATTTACAGGGCCTAACAAAAATATCTGCCAGATAGGAAGATCGGTGACCTCACTTTAATAATATGGTGTGGTCACTGGCTCTCCTCCAGACTGCTGAGTGGACAATGGAAAAGCATCCCCTTTCTAATGAGGTTATAACGCTGTTAGTTTTCTCTTGCCCCAGAACCCCCCTCCTGTCAGCAAGATCCCAATGTTAGACTGATATCATTGTGCAATGTTGTAGAACCTGATTGACCCTGAGAGCTTAAGCTACGTACACACTTCCAATTATTATCGTCGGAAAACGAACGACGAACGTTCCTGCACGATATATATGAACGATCGTATAGCACCGATCCTGCACATAGAGTTAACGACACGATCGTTCGTAGATATTGTACACACAATAGATACGATCGTTTAAGCGATAGAGGAACTATGTGCACGACAGGAAAGTGAACGGACGTTCGTTCATCACGCATGCTCTGAACATGGACGATCAACGAACGACCGTACACACGAACGATGTTCAACGATCGTCGCCCAATCCGATCCGCCGGTCCGGTCGTTCGTTTCCAACAATTTTCCTCGTTCGTCGGCGTCGTTGGTTACTTTTTTACTAACGATTTTTTGCCCAATCGATCGTTCGTCGTTCGATTGGAACGATAAAAATTGGAAGTGTGTACGCACCTTAAGTCTTCCTCACCAAATATGTATACTGCAGTTCAGATTATTATTGATAAACTTTATTTACTATGATTTTCTGTGATTACCACTGCTGTAAATTCATGTGCAAGTACTTGTTGCAGCTGAGTATACCAATACATTTAAATATTTTTTATGGAATACTTTACTGGATTACATGGTGATCTTGAATGTATTTCTGCAATTCAGTTTTAAAAAAAGAACATACATTACTCTTCCAAAAAAATGAACCTTAAAGCTGACTTATCACCAAATGTTTGAATTTACATAAAATGGTAGACAACCTTTTTATGTAAAGTAAAAATGTTATTTTTTTTAAAACCCTTTTAAAAAAAAAAAAAAAAAAAAAACAGAAAAGCCCCTACCCTTCTGTCTTTATCGCCACGGGGAATGGGAGTGCAGAGCGGATACATACGTCAAATATCCGAGGAGACTCCTTGCTGCTTCTTCTGCGCATGCCCGATCTCAAGCAACAGATCTCACAAAAGGTACATTTTTATACGTTGAGGGGAAAAAATGCAGATCTCATGCATCCACAGTGAGATTAGCACTCTTATCCAATTGCTTGCACCTGCCCAGTGCGAGATTGGGTTACGTAGCCAGAAGAAGGAAGAAGATGAAGATAAGATCTGCGGAATTAAAGGTAAATTAGATTTTTTTTAATTGTTTCCTAGGCCACTAGAGAGCACCCACAAATGGAGGGGCTTAAATCCATGTCTAGCCACAAACTGGCCATTGCCCAAGGAACCCCTAATTACCTTTGGAGGAACCCTAGGGCTCCACAGAATCCTGGTTAAGGAATACTATTCTGTTGTTGGGAAGAATTGTTGCAAGTGAATGTCCAGATTTACATCAATGCCAGGATAGCATGAAGGTTTCACCACTGGAGTCCCTAAGAGAAGTAAAAAGACAGTGTTCCCCCCCCCCTCCCCCCCATTTGAGGCATCAAAATACATCACCAATATATTATAATTTTATATTATATTGTTTTATACGTGTATATATAATATACATATTTTTAGGAAATTGAAAAATTATGTCATTTTACTATTTTGTTCCTGCCTTTCCTTTATTTTAACTCGTTTTTTGAGACCTCCCTATACTGCTGAGAGCTGACTACTTATTTAAATTGCTAATGAGGTTTAAAATCAATACTGCTCTTGACAGCATATTTATTATCATATTGTTTTATGTGTGTCCAAAAAATAATTTATTCCACATCAGTAATTTTACAATGCTACATTTCTAACATACACAGAAAAAATACATTAAACACTTTCCATTAGTCTGAAGATTGAAAATTTACATTTGAATTTTTTTATGCCAATTTATATGTATTGACATTTAAGGTTTAGATTATCTATATTACATAAAGTGTAATGCAAAAAGTGTAAGTGTAGGCAGAAGTAAAATACATTTGCTTTATCCAATTATATATTTATTATAAACAGGTAAATAAATGTATGTTAAATAAAGCTTGTCTGTTCTGGCTTCCTTCGATCCCTTTCTACGGACTGGAAGATAGAAGGATAGCTCTGTCAGCGGATCGGGCTACGGCATTACACCGTGTTGTAAATCTAATGAATGTAGTTTGCTGATTGGCTGGGAGAACACAGATGACCTCTCCCATGAGCTTCTTTTCTTGTAACTGTCCAATTACAGTCTTGACCAGTAGTCATATATCGGCAAATAGTCACACTCTGGGTGCAGCTTACAAACTAAAACTCATTTTATAATTTATTAATGGATACACAGCTGAAATAACAGTAAAAATGGTTCAAGGGCTGTGCAATACAATTAGGCAGTGGACTTTAAAGTGAAAACAGGTGGAGAGCTCTTCATGAAAATTAACTGGATCTATGGTAAAATAAAATGAAGGGCTCTACAGAAAAATCAGATTAGAAAACAAATATTTAATGTTTGTGTTTGAGGCCGGTAGAGGAGCTGAACTTCTCACACTTATTCTACCATGTCTAAAAGCTGACACAGTTTTTCATAACCTAAATGTCAGAATCTTTTGCAGCCAGATTGAGCAGGGCTTTCATAGTTGTTTAGTAGACCCCTGGATAATATTTTGCTGTGCAAAAGGGGGACTGCAAAGCTTTGCATGTAAGTCCTTCTGTATGGATAAAGTAGTACTGCAATCAGTTTCTATGTAAGTAAATCACATAATAATATATTATGACAGTGGCAACCAAATTAGTAGAATGTAAACTTAGCAAAAATAAAAGTTTACTACTTAGTATATCAACCCATTTATTGGAAAAATTACCATTCCAAAAGTGTTGATCTTCTGGGTCTGCCACAACTCTCACTGGTTCCTCTCTCTGATCATAGATCATTGTTATATCCTTCAGTGATATAAGGACAAGGAGGAACCAATGAAAGCTACAGAGGACCAAGTTATCAACACTACCAGAAATGACAGTTTTCCATATACAAGAACTAGTCACAGAAGTGCTGGTCAACAGCACTTGCGCTGGAATGCATGAATATTTAGTGTCCTATTTTCAAAGGTAAAGTATTGTTTTTTCTTCATTTATTTTCTCAGGACATACTTTGAAGACATAATGGGTTGCTTAAAAACCAATTGAGGTGTACCTAATAGACCTGATTTAATAAAGGCCTCCAAGGCTGGAGAAGTTAGACTATCAGGGGGGAACCATGTGTCACCCAGCAAACCTGAAATATATATGGCCTGGGACTTGCCGAATACCAAATTATTTGTAAGTAATCTATTCCAGGCTTACTGGATCACCCGGGTTCTCTATGATAGTCTATCTTCTCCAGTCTTGGAGAGCTTTAATAAATCAGACCCAGTGTATCCAATTAAATGAGTTCTTGGTATTAAGTGACCCGCTCTTGGCACTTGGTAAATATTGACTTTTACAAAAAGCTATAATTGAAAGCCAAACTCCAAGCTGTTAAATTTACTTATGTGTTGGAAATACCCCCCCCCCCCCCCCACACACACACACACACAAACACAAACACACTCATTAAATGGGTTAAATGCTAATTTGTCAAACGGGGCCAAATAAGTACAAGTAGTTATCTGTTTTTTATTCTTCCACAACTTCCCCCAGCAGCTGCTCTCTTCTATCAGGTGCTCAGGAATATGAGTGGGACATGGCCATTCTCTCATACAATGCAGGAATGCTGATCCTGAATTGCACATGATTACAAAGAAAGATTTAACTTGTATAGAAAGTAAAATGGGTTTGGGGAACCAGACATATAGAGAGGTAGAAGCCTGCAAAAATGACAAATAAGTTAGGTAATTGAACTCATCTCCCCACCCGCCAAATGAGCCTTTAAATACTGCAACGTGGGTAAGACCCTACTGCACAATTCATTTAAGGAAGATAAAAGATAAGCTTTATGAATTGCTGACCTATATGACAACTTCATCTTTGGTGACATTATTCTTTAATAAAGCCCGTACCCCACAGATTGAAGGCAGCCTGAGCCTATACTTACATTTACCCCAAATTCAGCTATCTTACAGCCAACATGGTCCTGGCTGGCTCTATTATAGGCATGCAGGTCACAACGTGTTGATTTCTATGGGCAGAGCTGTATTCTTAGGGGCCACTGTAGTCAAGGGTGAGAACAGCTTTGCAAATAAATGATTAGGGTCTGGGAAGGCATGCACAGTATAAAGAGGAATCGCCTGGATCCATGGCAGCACTGAAGATAAGGTCAAAGTCCAGGCTATCTGCACATGTAGATTTAAGTAAAGGGCAACTTAGAATGTAAGCTCTTCTGGGCAGGGTCCTCCCCTCCTCCTGTGTCATTGTTTGTGTCTGTCTGTCTTTTGCAACCCCTACATAATATAATATGTTGGTGCTATATAAATACAGTTTAATAGTAATAATACCTTCACAAAAGACAAGATTTTGGACCTGTTCAAGAAGTGGACCTGTTCTTTGTCCATGTGCAGAGCTCCTTAGTCAATATTCTAATCCTGACCTTCTTTCAGTCACCATTGTCGGGTTCTAATGATTTACTTACTGCAAACAAAGCAGTGCAGCTTGGTTTAGTTATTGGATAGTGACTGAGCACCAACTCATTGACAAGGTCATTTCTGTAGTCTTCCCATCAGGAAACTACATTTGTCAAATACCTAGCACTGTGTGATGCAGTAAAGCCTAATTGTTTTACAGTGCTGCCCATCCTCCCCATTCTAAATGTTTATATATAGGGGGATACATCAGGCTAGGAAAAAGGCAGATTAAGATTTCGGATTTAATTGCTGGATAACTGGATAAAGCTGAAATCTTTTATCAAGTGCCCTTCTCCTCCACGCATGCTTGCCTCAATTTTTTTTTAACACAAAGTACATTTTGTATTCCACCTGTCCTGGCAGACTACTGACCAGCATCAAAATGTTTTTCAGAAAAGTCCACTCTATGTAGATTATGTGCCCATTCTCACAAGAGCACCACCTACTACCATGGCTGGATACCCCTCCTTCATTCTCCACTGTGGGGGACCTATAGGGTGATGGATACATTGAAGCTGATTTACTTAAAGAATATAAACTGTTCAAAATTAGATCTCTGCCTTACATAGGATATTTCACTTAGTTTAGAAAATGTGAGGAATCTCTACACATTTTAGGCATCCAGGGATTTTAGATTTCTTGTACATGATTGGGTATTCTTTGCAAAGTGAATCATCACCAAATGCAAACACCACCCTTGCAAAATGATAATTCACTTTAGTAAGTGAATAACCTTAATTTCCTTTAGTAGATCGGCTTTAATGCATGGCTTTCCCAAGACTGTGACAGTCAGAATTTTTTTGAGCAGTATCCTGCCCAAAGGAGTTTCAAAAAGGTATGGGAGACCAGCACATTACTGGTATATAAAGGACAAGTATTCTTCCATATCTTTTACAAATTTTGCCCCAAATGCAGAGTGATGTTTTAAATACAGATCACTGTCTGTATCTATCTGTCATTTGCAACCCCTATTTATTGTACAGCGCTGCATAATATGTTGGTACTATATACATACTGTTTAATAATAATCTTTCTCTATGTGGGGCAATCTTCATTGTGTGGCATCTACACAGCACTGCTTAGTTTTTTCCCCTGTAAATGCACTCATTTGAGCCCCAATATAAAGAATATGGATCACCCATAAGAATAAATAGCGCTGTAATGCTCATGTGCATTAGAAAGGGGAGCCAACAAGCACATTTTCAGGAAAAAATCTGCACAGCACCCTATTTATTACAATAATATGAACTTTGGGGCTGGTGGATGTTTATTAAAGAATTACAAGTGAACTTCTCTGTTACCTTTGCAGCATCTAAGCAACACTAACATATTAGCAATGAGTGCAGTGCACCGTCGGCCTATTATACATACAATAATAAGAACAATCTATAATTTTCATAAAGGAACATTATTGGTAAATATCAAGGTTAGTGAAGTACTGACCCAATACGATCCGCACAGAAGCGGGCCTACGACTTAATTAAACGTACGCTAATGACATATTAGAACAGACCTGTTGTCCTTATTAAAGTTATTAGGTAGTTAGTCAAATTATATCTTCAAAGGAATTCTGAGCATGGAACTCAGGATTAAATTATGCATTTGAACCGTAGGCCAGCTTTTTACTGTTGAGACAGTTTTGCAGGGGAATCGTGTGTCATTGAAATTAAATGCTTTTGCAGGGCTGGAAGGTTCCAGTTTTTAATGAAATTACTGACTGTGATGTACTGAAATGATTAAAATCTGTATTCCAGGAATGTGGCAGGGGAGAAAAAAAATCAATAAATGCAAACCCAGATGCTGTTAAGATGTGAGCACTTTCATGGATCTAAAACACAATATATATATATATATATATATTTTTGTATTAATTACAAATGAGTGTTATATATATATTTTGTTGCAGCATGGCAGGCTTCCTTGCAGCAGATAAACTCGAATGCAAGATTTCTTTTCCTTTTTTTTTTGTTTTGACTAGGAAATGAGAATCTTTCTTTTTCAAACGACCCCATTAAAACAGGATTTGTTTTTTTGCCCTTCCCCCTCTTTCTGCATTGCAATCATTGTGCTTACACTTATTATGTTACAAAATGACCGAGGTAAGACTGACATTCTCATTGCATGCAAAAGACCTCCTCTGCTAGGCAGTTCTTTTCCTAATGAAGGAGCTTTGTAAAATCTCCCCATGTGTTAATACTAATGAAGATTCTCCAGCACAATTAAAATCACAGTCAATATGCAAAGCCAAACACAAAACAACAGGGTGAAATTTATAACTGCTTTACATATTTTTTTATAGCTGTAGATGGTTTTTTTTTTTTAACCAGTTTGTGGCTTATTCATATACGCATACCTACTGACTTTATAAAATAGGAACAAGGGACAGTTTGTTCTAAATGGTTTTGCAAAACACACATCCTTGCATATATCTCTATCCTTTCAGATTTTAAAAAATCTCTCAGATTGTAAACTTTTCTGGGCAGGGTCCAATCTTTCTCTTGTGTCACTGTCTGTATCTTTCTGTCATTCGCAACCCCTTTTTAATGTACAGCGCTGCATGATTTGTTGGTTCTATATAAATCCTGTTTATTAATAATACAGCTGGATTTATGTATTCTTCCCACCACTCCTCTTTTGCTGCCTCTTTGTAGTTCTCTTCATTAGCTTCCATTTCAACTTAGAATCAAATTCAAGCTCCTGTGCTTTGCCTTCAAATCTCTCCACAGTTCTTTTGTCATTTACCTTTCTGACCTGGTAGAACAATGACCTACTAATGACTTCCTCACTCATAACCTAGTCACACGCACGGCTCCAAGTCTTTTCTTGAGCTGCCCCAACTCTCTGGAATGGTCCTATTCAGCTTGCTCCTACTCTTTGCTCATTTAAAAAAGCACTCCAAAGCCATTTTTTTTAAACTTGCCTACCCATCTTTTTCTGTCTCTTAAACCCTGACTACATTCCACCATTACATATCTCCCATCCTATTGTGTGAGACTTCCCCCACCTCCTAGATTGTAAGCTCTTCTGGGCAGGGCCCCCTCCTCCTGTGTCACTGTCTGTATCTGTCTGTCATTTGCAACCCCTATTTAATGTACAGCGTGATATGTTGGTGCTATACATGCAGTTTGGTTAATTGGCTCCCTCACAAAAAATGACCTTAGACTGTATTAAAGACATATCACTATGGTAGGGACATTAGACTGTGAGCCCCTTAGACGGACAGCTACTGACATGACCATGGACTTTGTAAAGCGCTGCGTAATATGTTGGTGATATATAAATACTGGATAATAATAATAAAAAAACTATTGCAATTTTGTATTTGCAAGCACCCATGTTAAAATAATAAATCATGGGACACTGAAAACCCCAAATCCCTAAACTGCATGAACAACAATACCAGTTTTCATTTATATTTGTGTTTTACTTAGACAACAGTAATTTGGATGCTGCAAGTGAAGACAGAGCTCTGAGCTGTCCCTCTTTTGAAATCCAATCCCTCTGTCCCTGTTTGTGTTGTGATGTATTGACCTCTATAAATAAATGTACCAAAGTGTTATATTGCACACAAATTCTTCATGGTCTGCATAACTTGGCTCATGGTCGGGGTGTGTTCTTTGCCTACACATTTTGTGTTAAAATGCATCCCTACTTCTCTGAAAACTGGGAGGTATGACCTAACATAACATTGCTCTTAAAGCTGAATTCCAGGCAAGCAACAAACTACACAGATGAAATACATATGAGGCTGTAGACCTGCCAAAGGATTTGTATTTCTGTCTGTTCAGTTCTGAGATTTAGCCAAAATCAGTTGGATGACACCACTACAGTTTTATACAGTAGAAAGCAGACAGTGCTGTCATATGCCCGCCCACAGTCTGCTGATTGGACAGTGAAGTAGCAGCAACAGACTGGTGATGTCTTCTGTCTGCTCTCTGTATGTCAACTAATTGGCTTTCAGTCCTACCCCTTCATTCATCAGTCTGGGGAAAGCAAGAGGTTCACAGACTTGTCTGTTTCAGGTTAGCTTTTAATAATGCAATTATTAATAAACAGTATTTATATAGCACCAACATATTTATGCAGTGCTGTACATTAAATAGGGGTAGCAAATGACAGATACAAACAATGCCAAGGGAGGAGGAGGAGAGAACTCTTCTTGGTGCTTTGTGGTCCCATTTAGGTAGATAGCAATGGTACCCCAACAGTGAGTATAGGAGGAGCAAAGGCATGACATACTGCTCATTAACATGCATAGGGTAATGCACTGTAACACACAATATGAAGCAGACCTGGAAGAATAGCTAAAGGTAAATATAAACGTCACACACTAACACAGATCTAAAATCATTACTCCATCATTAAATAATTTTTTTTATAATGGAAGCAGTGTAGATATCTCTTTTAGACCGCAAATGAGTCCCTGTAGAGCAGGGCTGGAGTGTGCAAAGAAGCAGCAGCACTGAACAATAAGAGCACGTATAAGAGGAGTGCGCAGAGTGACAAGGAGCTAAACGCATCACAGTGCTTCTTCTTTTATTGTCCTTTTTTAAAAGAAGTGTTTCATTTTTAACATGGAGGAACCTTTTAAATAATTTTCAGGTCTTCAGGGATCATCTTCTATAAAACTCTATTCACCGGTACACCGGTACATAGGTGTGATGGTCAGTTGGAAGAATGCCTGGCCATTGGGAAGAACGTCAGCCTTATAGAAAGCAAAAAGATCATTGGTGTCATTTATACTGACCTGAGAGCCACAAACTGCTCATTGCTCCAGGAACCTTTAGCAACCTCTGGAGGAATGCTGGCCACTAGACTAAGGACTAACAGCAGGAGAAGTGACGGATATCTCTGGATTTAGGGTGAATGTTGCAACATAATCTGTTTTTTTAATTTCTCTTTTAGGGCATGCACTTTCTTTAGTTTTGTCTGGGGTTTTGCTTTAAGGCTTATTCTGTGTCCCTTCCTCCTGGAAAACGATTGCTATTTGTTTACATCGATTACAATAAATTCTATTTCATCCAGGTTTAAACCATTTCTGGAATCCATCTGATCATATTTTATAGATATTGAACTTTTTTTTTCACATCAAATCTATTTAGGATGCAATAAACTGATCATTCCCTTGTTCACGGGCAGCATGGTGGTTCAGTGGTTAGCACCCTGGTCTTTGCAGCGCTAGGTCCTAGGTTTGAATCCCAGCCAGGACACTATCTGCATGGAGTTTGCAGGTTCTCCCCATGTCAACTCCGGTTTCCTGCCACATCCCAAAAACATGCAGTTAATTAACTTCCCCCTAAAATTGACCTTAGACTATATTAATGACATATGATTATGGTAGGGACATTAGATTGTGAGCTCCTTTGAGGGACAGTTAGTGACATGACTATGGACTTTGTACAGTGCTGTGTAATATGATGGTGCTATATAAATACTGTGTAATAATAATAATTCCCTTCTTTGCAGGGAATACAGAAGAGTTTGTATGATGACCATAAACATCAGATCCTATATAATACAAAAGATATGACATATTTCCAGTTTTGGGTGACAATTTTTGGATCTTTTATCTTTTACAGTGTATATAAACTTTAACAATGAACTTCTATCTTTTGCTCCCTTTTGAACTAAGTACAATAAATACCTATTGATCCTGCTAGAAATGTTGTAATCTGATGACTTCCTGTGCTCTCTGCCTGTGCACAAGGAGGGGTTATGATTATGAGGGGGGTGGGGAAATGATAAGAGATATGTGTCCTTTTTCAATTCATCCAAAATTAAGCAGACAGGGCTGACACCATGTGCTTAGAAATGTGGTGTTGTCACTTCAAGGAAGGTAGGGGCACAGTATATTTCTGGCAAAGTATATTATGTCATTTTCTGTATTAGCAGAATTTCAATGGATAAAACATGGAAAGTTTTCCTGCATTCCAGAAATCTACTAAATATTATTGATATTATTAATAATATTATAAAACAGGATTTTCATAGCGCCAACATATTACGCAGCACTGTACATTAAATAGGGGTTGCAAGTGACAGATAGATACAGACAGTGATCTGTATTTATTACTCTGCACTTGGGGGATAATTTTTTAAAAAACATAGAAGCATGCTTTTCATTTAATATACAAACAGTGACACAGGAGGGGGAAAAGATCCTGTACAGAAGAAAATATGTTTTGTTTGCCTTGATATTCATTTTAGGAAAAGATTTTGCAAAGACTGCTAAAGTGGTACCTTACCTAACAATTACGACCAGGCAGGTCCTTTATTGCAGAAGGAACAGGTGTTGCCTTGCCTTCCTGATCAGTTTTTAAATCGCACTTACCTGTCCTTGCTTTGGTGCTGCCATCTGTTCCTGATCTTCTTCCTGGATTCGGGTCTTTAGGCATCTGGATTGCTGGGCAGGAATGATGTAACCCCCCAAGCATTTAATACCCTAGCAGCAAACAGGCAGAGGTAAGTATAATTTATTGCAGAAAGGACATTGCCTGCCCCTTTCTGCAATAACGACCTGCATGGTTGCTGATTTTCAAAACGCAACTATAGTTGAGCTTTAAATTTGGATACCCTCAACATCTACACAGATACATTTTACCCCAAACCAGCCATTAGACCCCTATACACAGGACCATTTTTATGGGACCCTTTGTAGACATCACTGGTTGATCATAATTTAAAGGAAGATTGTACTGATAGAATATGAAGGTGACCAATTCTGACCCCTCCTGAAAAAACATTGCTGTCATGCTGATCTAATAGCTGCATTGACCTGGAACCAAAATGATTTTGCTTCTACATTATAATCTGATGTTTTCCAACCTACTGAAGCCATACACAGCCAGGCAGCTAGCTTTTTTAGAAGGAGATCAGTAATGGCAGACATTATCTATTGCTTTTAATTCAAAATCAAATACAATCTAATTGTATGGTTCCTACCAACCATTATTTAATGCAATGGCTTTACAGCAATTTAAATGCATAGTTTTGGATGGCAATCTTGTTGGACCACATGTGTGACCGGCTGTAAATGGAGTAAAGAGTTATTTTGACAATACAGAGATGGAAACTCTCAATGGGTTACCCATACACCGACCAATATTTACCTTTCCTATACAATGCTATCACTCTTCTGAGAATGCCATGGGTAAAAATCCCGTGTAAGTACAATGTAGGACAATGCCAGGGCTTACACAGGGCTATTAAACTGTTGTACCCCAACAAGTGCCAGTGTTTGATCACTCATGTGACCAGTATGTCCAAACGCAGCCAACTGGAAGGTAAGAAAAATGGTCACGTTCTTAATTCCCTAAATCATAAGGTATTCATAAAGCTGGGGTGGACCACAGAAAAAGAGAATATCAGTGTGTACGGGGTGTGCATTTTGGGGAGACGGTGGCCTTTAAAGAGAACCTGAGACACAATATGACATCCTCTGCACATCATAGGGCTCCTTGCACACATAGGCAACTTGCAAATATGATCACACTACCAACACAATTAATCGCTATTGATTACCCATTAATTGTCACACATTAGGGACAACAGAATGAAGTAGCTAATTGCTAATGATAGCTTCATGCTCTAAATGCCTACCATTGATTGCTACAACATGTAATGATCTCTATTGATTAATCATTGGCAATTATATTAGCGTAATCACAAAAAATAAATCCCATGCACCCAGCCTTAACCAAACAATTCCAGGATTGCTCATTGTGGTTAGCCAATTATAGACAGGGATTTTTTTCCAAGGCATTTAATTAACTTAGTGCTTCTGTTTTAGTGTACTTTAACCCCTGGCCTAACATATGTGAAAACTTAGCAGAAAGAAAAAAAAATTCATACCACGTGTGTGTGTGAAGTTTAAAGGTTTTCAATGGGAGTTGCTGATGTGCCGTGACCTTATTTCACTAAATTGCACAAGAAGATTGGGAAGAGCCAGTTATGTGAGACAGAAGTGGAGGAGGGATTTTATTTCCTGTTTTGGTAGAAACTAAAGCATTAGGACTGTATTTATAGCTGGCCTGGCAGGTACACAACATTAATACACACAATAGGACAGAATGTGATCAAGTTAAAAAGCATTACTCAGTGAAGCCACAGCTTTTTCTGCTGATCCCTGTTTTTTCCCTATCTCTCTCTTCCTCCTCTCCCTGTACGACCTTTCATTTTACTCTGTTCATTGCTCTGTCTCCTCCACAGTATCACTTACACACAGCAGTCATAAAAAACAGCCAAGCAGAGTACAATCTTTGTTTATGACCAAGGGCATTTCAGCAATACATGATGCCCCAACCACGATTCTATGGGCTGAAAAAAACTGTTTCTGACCAACAAATGGAGGAATCGGCACTTTTCCAATATTTTTTTTATCTCAGTTACAACACTAGTGGCCCAAAAGAAGCCACAGCCATATCTCCAATCATATGCCAGACTCAAATGACTATCTGAAGGCCTCTATTCGCTTCTATGCTAAATTTGGGAGATGATTCTCGCTCATTGTTCCACAGCTCCAGAAATCCTGTTCATGCTACCTTCATAGACAATCTGAACAAGGTAATACATAATGTGAACACATTGCCCCTGAGAAGCTTACAATCGAATGTTCCTATTACAGTCATAGCAGCACATGTCTAGGGGAAGACAGAATCAAACCTATCTTCTGATATGTGTTTTCTGATAAAGCTTGGCACTGTTCACAAAAGAGGAACATACTGACTTTTTGGAGATAGTGACCCAGTGGGATAAAAAACCAGGACTCCAGGGCAACAAAGTAAAACCGCATACACACATGCAATATTAGTCGCTGGAAAGGATCTTTCACGATCCTTTCCAACGACTAATGACTGCACGATGCATGAACAAGTGCTGTACATACAGCGCCATTCTGCTCTATGCAGAGGGGAGGGGGGAGAGTGATGGAGCGGCACCCTGCTACGCCCCCTTCTCTTGCATTAGGATCGTTAGTCATCCATCGTCAGTGGATCCGCCAGGACGGTTGTTCGGATGATGGACGACGGGCGCTGTACACACACCAGATTCTCGCCCGATATCGGCCCTGAGACAATTATCGGGCAAGAACCATTGGACGTGTGTACGTAGCTTAAGAATACTAGACACAAAGTCACTGCACATATAATAACACAGCCTAAGGCTAGGTACACACGTGCAATAATTGTCATTAGAAAACAAACGACTAAAGACAGATCAACGATTATGTACGATTATTTTAAACAATCGTATTGTGCATAGTTCTGAACATGCTGTAATGATACAATTGTTCAAATATTATCCAATAGTGTACACACGCTACATACGATCGTTTGAATGATGCAGGAACGACCGCAGAACCATCCACAATCACTGAACCACCGTACACACAATAGATTGCGAACGATCGTCGCCCAATTAGATCTGCCAGTTCATCTCCAGTGACAATCCTCGTTCATCGACGTTGTTGTGCACTTTTTTTGTTAACGATTATCGGAAGATCGGTCGCTAGTTGTAATTATTGCATTATTACTGTGTATGCAGCCTTGGGGCCGGGTCACATCCCTGTGGTTTAGAAAGAGCACTTTGTTTGTGGTTTGCATTTACATGTAATGTAAATTTTGTAAAAAAACAGATCAAAGATGAAAAATTGCACTTGATGGGCCTTTGGATATACAAACATTATTTTATATTACAAACAATGTTTGATGTGATATAATGTATGCAGAACAATGTCTACAATCTTCATTCATTCATTTTTGTTTTAGTCATGATGACTATATTTATCAAACACATATGCAGATTAAAAATAGAATAATAACCACAACAGTAATTATCCTTTAAAACTGAAACATATCAGGCTTTTATACCTCATGCCTCTATACGGATTTAAAAAGAGTTCAAGGCTCCTTCACGCATTTTGGTAATGCACTGTAAAACACAGATGTAGTTATTTGTTAATAAGAAAATGCATGTACTGCAGTGTTGTGTGTTGGGTTGAGATTCTTTTTAAATAGCACCCCAAAGAACTAACACAATTGAGCAAACAAGTATTGTAAAAAAAACAAAAACAAAAAGCACAAATGTAAAATAATGTGTGTGCAGTATTATTTTTAACTAAGTTGGCACACTAAGTGCGTTGTGGCCCATTAAAAACATATAGACTTTTAATGTTTTTTAAGTGTTTCTTCTACTGTTTTACAAATTACAAAGGCATTTGGCATTGTGCTGCACCACACTGGTCATCACTAGAATGCTGGTTGATTCTAAACATTTGAGGCTCTATTTATAAAACAGAGAATCAGACATTCCCACAAATATTCCCTTGAGGAAATCATTCAGGCCCATGTGTTTCAATGGCAGTTATTGATTTTCACCACTGAATATTTGTCAGGTTTCCTGTTTTATAGTAGAGCCCTTTATTTCAGTATTTGATTACAATTTTGACTTTGCAAAATTAAAAGATCCCCGGTGATCTCAAACTTGTGTTTTGATCCCTTTCGCTTTTCAGACAACTGATAGAAATTAGGGCACAAAAAAACTAGAAATGCTGTAGTTCTCACCATTTTTAACTCTATTTTGATCATACAGAAACAGTAGGCACCCTATTGCTGTGGACTATTTAGTCCCAAGTAAGATTTTTTTAAAGAAAGCTTGTAAAATTGGCAGGTTAAAAACATCTATGCACAGTGCTATCTCTGGTTGAGCTGCACTGGGGCCTATTGCAATGACACCTCTCACAAATTAAATATTTTGGTTCCATTGCACACCCAGAAAAAGTGAAAACTGACAAAAAGTTATTATTCATATTACTATTAAACTGTATTTATAAAGCAACTATTTACTCCACGCCTTACATTAAATATGGGTAGCAAATGACAGACAGATAAAACATAGGAGGAGGGGAAGATCTTACAATCTAAGAGAATCTTATCTTATTTAGTTACCTCCTGGGTAGGCTCACAAAGTACTGAATCCACAGAATGAAAAGCCCAGCAAAAAGACTTTTCAGTGGAGGACAGCAATCCCACCTTTTTCTCTTATGACAGGTGTACTTTATTAAACAAAATTCACTGCATCCCTAACTCATATGAAATATCGACTTATTCTACCCCCTGCCATGATCACACTAGCTGGTTGGAAAAATGCACAGGCAAAAACTCCATAGGAGTCTATGTCTAAAACTAGGGCAATCAATCTGTAGACCTTGTTAGGTTTTACCATCTATCTAGCATGTTTGGTATACACAGGGTTGATGACCCCTTCCATCAGGTCTGAATTAGTTCTGTTTTCATGGAACCTAAACACAGATTAAAGGCCAGGATGACTGCTAAAAGTTTATGTAGACTGAGTCTGTGCGTTTACTAATTTACTACTTTTACTAGGACTAGGACTCATTCAGCTTGGTGGCATTTCAGTGCCCATTCTCGTTCATGAAACATGTTTGTTCTTATATTATACCTGAATAAAAGGAACTCAAAAAAGCCACCTAAAAAAAAAAACTTAAAAAAGCAATCCAAAACCTTTTTACTAATTCTTGCTCTGTATCATTTAAACAACTGTTCCTCAACCATGGTTCTTTCCAAAGCTGCAAGGGGTTCAATAAGCAATAAGTATTTTGTGACTTTCAGGTCAGTTTAAGTGACACCAAAAATCTTTTTATCTCTTTGGCTCTCTGTACGTTTGACATTCTTCCCATTATTAGTAATTATAATAGGGGTTCCCTGAAGATCTGAAAGTATTTTAAGGGGTTCTCCAACGTTAAAAAGGTTTAAACAGTAAAACCAATGAGCAATCAAACTGAACTTCAAACACTTGTTTGCTATGGGTTACAGAACATCTGAAATACAATTTTCATGTTGAGCACAAATTGTTTTCACAACCATAAAAAAACACAAACAGTAAAATAATAAAACAAGAAAAAAAATACATAAACAAAGTGTTATTTTCAAAATATTCTAAATATATTGTTACATTGTTACAAGTCAAGCTGCATGGTTATATAAAATGTTGCAACTCCCAGACTGACCTATAAATCAGAGGACTGTATGCTATACAGACAGATAAACTTAGGTGTAAATAGACAATATTTTCTCCTTGTCCTCCTTTGCAGGCTCCCTGGTTAACAGCAAGTTTCATTGTTAGAGAGGCTTGTTGGCTGACGTCACTTGGTTCATGAAGCTTTGCCTTGAAGTGAAGCTGAATAAAAACCTTGAGAAGAATCTCCTTCAATCTGCTGCAAGGAACTAAACAGACACACACATAGAGGGAGCACAATTACACCCTCTTCCTTTATGTCCTTTCCCACCGCTCCTGGAGACACACAGCACACAAAAAGAGACTGGGAAGAACAGCAGATAACCTTCCATCACCACCCCCTGATCCCAAGGAAGACAGAGCCCCCCAAGGCTGGAGGTGAGTGATCTGCACCACCAGAGGGGTGCGCTGACCTACAATTACTTACAGGCTGCTAAAAGGGGCTTTCCTGTGCTTCTAAACACTTCTCAAAGCTGGATCAAGTGTTGAAGGGGGGAGATAGTAAAAATAGGGCATCAAGGAGGAAAGGGGTGCAAAAGGAGCAGTTAGGTTTTTCTTAGAATTTAGTACTGTGGATGAAAGTTTCCCAGGGGTGCCCCCTGCCTTGCCATGGCATCCTTAGCCCCTCTTTTCACCCAAATTCATGGCCATAGCTTTCTAGCTGTGCTCGCACCCTCCAGCAGCAGGCTGATCTCTCGGACACTGGCTGCTGCTGCTGCTGCCTTCCCCCTCCCTTCCCCTTCTATTTATTTTTGAATCCCTTCCCAACGGCTGCTGCCAGCATAGTGCCCTGTGCCTGGTGTCCCCAGGATCACCCTCACTTGGGGGGGGGGGGGGGGGGGGGGGCTGCTGCCAGCATAGTGCCCTGTGTCTGGTGTCCCCAGGAGCACCCTCCCTTGGGGGGGGGGGGGGGGGGGGGGGGGGGGGGGGTTGGCAACCCCCTGTAGTGCCCATCAGGATGGTAAGAAGGAACCCTGCTTCCCAAACATGTCCTCTTCTCTGGCAGCCCAGACCCTTAACCCTTCCTACCCTGGCAGCCTTACAAGGGGTTGGCTTCCAGAAAGTAACCCTTTCCAGGAGGGTGCTGGCAGTTCCCTTCTGAGACAGGACAATTTCCTGTGCTGGATACATGATGTACTTTTAGGGTTCTGTGTTCCAATCTCTGTCCTTCTATAGAGGAACATGTATGTGTGCTTTGTATTTGTATGAACATGAAGGTCACATGAAGACATACTGATTGATCATTCTATTCTGCATATTTGGTATACTCAGAAATGTCTTTTTATTATAAAGATAAATTACTTTATTCTGTTCTGTCTTCTGGGCACACTTAGCAAGTCTCTACTACTCTTTAGATATTATAATCCTGATTCCATACTGATATCATTCTTATTTGTCTACTTTTCATTTCTTGTACATATTAATTAATTAATATTGTAAATAGTATATTATTATAAATTATTTTATTGTAGCAAATTCCAGGTATTCACATTGATTTCAACACCCCCAGTATTTCTTTCCAAGTCTCTACTTTTTAGATATAATCTAAATTTCATACTGCTATCATTCTCATTTATCTACTTTTCATTTCTTATAAATAATATATTATTGTAGCGTAGAAAATTCCAGGTTTTCAGATTGATTTCTCCCCCCTCTGGTATTTCTTTTCAAGTGTGTGCTACTCTATAGACAAAATACTATTTTTCTGAATGATATCTATCCATCAATATCTATTATTCCTTTTCTTTTTGAAGTATAGCCTCTTTGGTAGTAAATTCCAGGTATTCAAAGCCTGTCTCTTCTTGAGAAAACTAGCCGAGTATTTAAGAGTAATTCAGTTCCCATGAAAAAAAAATCCCATATGTCCTGGAACTCAATGCCAGGAACATCTGCCAGTAACCTTAAACTGGTAATACCACCGATTGCCTTGTCCACAGCCTCTCCAAAAACCTCCCATTCATACCTATATGCTCTTAAAGCTCCATGGCCTGGGGTTAGGAGGGTGTTGACTGAACCCATAACCCCACCTTCTGCTTTGCATAGTCAGAACCTCCCTAGTTAGTATTTCAGGGGTTAAGTAAGGTAAGGCTACCTATAAAGTGAACCTTTTGCCAAAATCACCGCCACATTTCCATACAAATGCCAAGGATGGTGCCAATAGGGTGATGGAAGTTGATAGGCATGAGAGATGGTGGTTGGGGGGTTGATGGGAGAAGGATGTATGTAGAGCATCTGATCACTGCTCTGCCTTAGCTCTGCCCTCCTCATCTCTCCTACTCTTTTGTGTGTCTTGCTTGTACAGAAACAGCAGCTGCCGACTGGTCGAGTTGTTGAAATTTATCCCTTTGTGTATATAACAATATCCTCCATTTTCCTTCTTTTTTTTCCTGCCCTCTAAACAACAAGCTCTTCGCCATTTTGTATAATTTTATCTGCTCCGCTGCTTTTTATTTCTCATTCACTTTGCAGATCAGAGGCCCAAAAATTCATAACTTCCTCTGCTACATCAGGCTTAAAGTTTATAATAACACAAGTGACATCATTTAAAGTCTAACCAGGGCTCAGCTTTAGCTCCAGCAACTCCTTGATCATTTTCTTACATTTCTTAAATTTTTATTTACATTGATTTTCTTTATTTGTAACTTTCAAGCTTTTTAGATTTTATATATATATATATATATATATATATATTACACCAGTAAACAGATCTTCTAATAGTTAAAAAAAGAAAATAAAGTTGAGTTGGGGAGGATTTAATGTTAAAAGTATTTTCTGTATATATATTTGTGTGTGTATATATATATATATATATATATATTTATATTTATGTATGTATATATGTATTTATTTATTTATTGTAGGGTAATCTGAATATCTTCCACAATGTTTAATTTTGTAATAACTACCTTTCCTCTTTAAAAAATAGTACATTAGATATAGTATAGTATAAAACTACGGGGGAGGGGGGCAACACTATTTTCTCATTGCATTTGCAGGCTTGTTTTTGTTTTTTGATTGTAAAGCTGAACAATGACTAGCCTTCACTGCAACTCTCTAGAAACTAGTCACTTAACTAAAATACAGCTGAGCAGTCATTCAGCTGAGATGAAAGGTAACAATCACATTCCGTGATATACAGAGGACCAGTAGAGGGTGCACTTTCATATCTTCAAGTGAAACAGAATGTTCAAAATATGAAACAGCAAGCACTATAATAAAAGAATTATAGGCAATTTTTTAGGTGAATGTTACAAAATGCCTAAGTTATATGTGTGATATTTAGGGGATGTATTTTTGAATACTTTGTTACTAGATTTACATACAATTGTAATGGTATTTAGCTGGCATGTATGTTGTTATTGATCCAGAGATGTCTTAGATCTTAAGAAAGGCGCTGACCTGAAACTATCCCCTGCTTCTTCTCAGTATGTTTAAATAAATTCACAGTGGTCATGCAGACCTTGGACTTTTTGTTATTTATAAAGGGGGCAAATTCCTGGTTGCTTTGCACTGTGTGCATTGAGTTAGTGCTGTCCATCTCATCTCTTTGTATATTTTTTTCTTTTTTTATTTCTTTTATTGCTCAGCATCTTCAAGGTTGTGCAAGCCTTAGGAGTAGCCAGTTTATGTTTTTATTACTTGTGTTCATAAATACATCATTAAGTGTAGTTTTTTTTGCATGCATTAAAATGGAATCATTTATATCTTAGATTGTAAACTCTCCTTGGCAGGGTCTTCTTCTTCGCCTGTGTAAATGTCTGTATCTGTCTGTCATTGGCAACCCCTGTTTAATGTACAGCATACTGTAAAAGCATACTAAAATACTGTTTGTTTATTATTATTATTATTATTATTACAAATAGAAGTAGTATTAATAATAATAATAATAATAATAATAATATACAGCAGTACTGAGAAAAGCAGCACAAGGGGCCAGCCAGTTGTGCTGTAGCCTAATGTGCCAACATAGAGCATGATGAGGAATGAGCTCATTAGTCTTCTACTCTTCCATTTCCTATCCAATCACAAGCTGAGGGAGAGACAAGACCTAAACATGCTCCTTAACTGCAACAGACAAAAAATCAGGTCCTCTGGGCCACAAGACAGGGCTGTGCTGTGTGGCAAAGCTATGTCATTTCAGAATAGGATGGCTAGAGATACAAATTATTTGGTAGGTAAAACAGCTCCCATATATGTAAATCATCCGTGTATATTTAGCTTATTGCCTGGAGTTCATCTTTAGGATATCAGTGTAATCCAGCATGTCCTAACTTTTTCAACATGGGGGAACCCTTGAAATAACCTTCAGGTCTTGGGGAACCTGCTTCTATAATTACTGTATCCACCGCTCACAGTATATTAGTGTGGTGGTCAGTGGGGCAAATGCCTGGTACATTGCTGATCAGTGGGAAAAATAACCTCTGGTTGAGAAACACTGCGTATACAGTTGTCTGCTGCATGCCTTTGCTGGCACATGTGTCTATAGTTCCCCATGGTAAAAAAAAAAAAAAAAAAAAATTGTTGGCAAAATGATGAAGTCCATGAGAACATAATAACACAAATCAGTCAATAAATGCTAATTATACAGGGAGTGAGAGTTAATGTTTTCTGTAATCTGATTGATGAGAACCTTCCCCCCTTCTTGAAGTTCAATAGTTAATCCAGTGTGTGGTTGTGAAATCCGAGTTTAAAGCAAAGGAGTGATGTGTGTGAGATTTGTTAAAAAAACACAGTCTTACCTCCGGCTACACCAGGCTTGTCAGCCCATGTGGGAATGAAAGACAATTAACTTCAGTGTTCTTAAAATTGTTTCCTGAACAATAGCTGCTCTTCTGTTTTCTAAAAAGTTCTGCTGGTCATGTGACTTGCGTGAGCAAAAAAAACTTTCTGTGGCTCATCAACAAAAGTTTTTATGGCTCATCAACAGTAAGTGCTAGCTATAAATAAGACGGTTTGATTTGAGCTCCCAGATCATTAACTTTTCATTTTTTTTTTTAATTTACTCTCAAAGGACGTTTAAAAACTACAAAATTAGAAGCTGTGCCAGAAAACTTTATGCTCGTTTAATTAACTTTTACTTTGAACTAAATATTTAAATTTTTTAAGCCAAAGACTCATGACAAGTGTTACTGGGATGTTCAAATATTTCTAATACTGACATATTTTATTGAAAGAATTTTGTGGCTCGCATTAGGCTTCCAGTGACTAAAGAGTGCCAAATGAAGGAACCAACGCTGTACACACAGTGCCCTTCTGTTCTATGGAGAGGGAAGGGGGGAGAACAAGCGAGCGGCACCCCACTGTGCTCTTCTCTATTGACTTGTACAGCAGTCATTCACTGTTATTCGAATGATCTCGGGTGACTGCTGTACACACGTCAAATTCTCGCCCAAGAAGAGCACGATGGCGAGAACCATCTGACGTGTGTACACAGCCTAAATCTTAGATAATTCATTTTATGGATGCAATCTCTTTGCTTTAGGAATCTTAGCAACAAATCCCAACTGCAGGCAGCACCAATGAATGCTATCATTGTATTTGCTCAATACAAAATCATTAATTGTTTTAGAAACACAAGTATTATTAAGAGCCTGAATTGGCCTCCTGTATTCCCCTGTGCATTAGCAGCCAATCAGGCAATGCTGATCGGCACATGTGATGTCTCCAAGAGACTGATGACCTCATAGGTGTCCTCCAGCTCCTTAAAGTGGAACTAAGGTTGGGGAAAAATTTGCCAAATTTGGACTAATTGCCACCCCTCGGTAAAAATGTGCCGAGCAGTGCACGTTCAGCTTAGTGTTGGTTGCCAAGAAATACCCGGAAATTTCAGCTTCCCCTGCATGTTCTGGAAGTGAATGAACTCCTGTGCGCCTGCATGTTACATCATCCCAGCCTGGGCCATTCAAAAAAGCTGAAGATCAGAATGTGTAAGAGAAGAAGGGAGGAAATGGTGGCACCCGCTATAGGATGAGTACCCCCAGAGTTAGCATTATTTTACCACCGCCTGCTGTCAAACCCCCCAAAAAAGTGCTCAGGAGCGGTAATAAATACCAGTGCAAGCATTTGTAAGACTAACCTAGCAGTTCCATTTGTGTGTGTGCCTTTATAAAATTCAAGTGTATAGAGGTAGCAGGGGGCCAGCAAACCACCCCCGCATGTCGCATGTACCGCCCACAAATTTGCAGCCCTGCTGCTACCTCCTACCACCTGTCAATTGAAAGATAATGGATGGACCCGTTCACTTCAATGTTAATCATATATGTGCACATGGTTTTGAGGGGTAAAACCACTGAAAACCGCTTGTAAAAACCATTAGTGTGAACTAAGTCAATCAGCAAGCTAGGGTTTGTTTTAAAACCCTATCTGTAAATCTGTAAATGTATTTTTAAAGAAATGCAAGAAGTATCTGGATTTGATTTGATATCAACCCCTTTCAGTCCTCAGCACAGCGTCACTCAACAGCAAGGGATAAAATGAGAGTTACAGAAAGAAGAGCTCATCAGTGTGCTTCTTCTCTCTTCACTGTCCACTCACAGCCTGGGGCAGGGACAAGACCTATAAGTGTTATCAAAAAGCAGTAGGGAAAACAACAGGTCATCTGCACTGCCAGACCAGAAGAACTCTGTAAATCTCATGGTGGGATAGATAGAAATTCAAATACTTTGGCAGGTAGAACAGCAACCTTATATTTCATCTGTGATATTCAGCTTTAGGGTTGCAAAACTCTGTGTGCTGTTTGTAATTATACATATACATGTATTGTACAACATGTATTTACTGTTAATATTTTCGTGCCGTTTTCATGATTACAATACAACATGGTTTTTGTGCAGATTGTTCTTCCTTTCACTGCACATCTATTGGACTGATTAATCATAACATGATCATGTGATGGCTCTTCCTGTATTTGATTTTTTCCTTATAACTGGTTATAAATTTCTGACCACTACAGAGGGAAGATGTATATTAAAACTCTTTATAGAACTTTGTTAACAGCAAGCAAATCAAACGTGCATTCTGAAAATACAATGAAACTCATCTTTAATGGCCACACTTCTTTAATAAGGACCTACAAATAGACAAGAGATGTCATTGGGTTGTTATGGGATTTTTTTTTTATCAGTTTGTTTTTGAATTACTTGTGCCTAATAGATAGATAGTTTTTCTTTTTTTTACTTTCACAGTCACCCGTAGCTAACTCTTGATAAAGCCAAGGGCCATTTCAGACCATCATTCTGCTGCAGGCTCAAATGTGGTCCAGCCACTCCCATTCAGTGCAATTCATCAAGTTGCCTTTGGTGGTCCAGTTACTGTTTAGGAATTGTGCCACAGATTTGTGCAAATATTGGTTGCCTGTGGAGGGGTTTTCCTTTCCCTGTCACACTTTAGCAGTTTGCTATGCGTGCAGGAGCAGTAACCTTGTGGTTGTACACCACTGGCCCTAAATATTGGCAGAAGCAAATGCTTGAATTACATTCATTGGAATATTGTGTAGTAGACAAAAGAGATTATCTGTAACTACAAAAGAGTTGACTGTATAGAAATGAAATAAATAGAAACGTAAAAGGAGTGTCATTTTATGAATATACAAGTGTGTGTCCACTTTATTGGATGCACCCACCAAGTACAGCTTAGGACCTCCTCCCAGGAGTCCATATGTGTCTGAAATGTTGCAACCGCTGGTTGTGCCACTCTCAGCTTTAACCGGCCACCATATCCTAAATGGGATGTTTGAATATCCTATTTCAATCCTATTTCAATCCCCCTGCCTTTCCTGTGGCCCTACCAGAAAGGCTTTCTAAAAGATAGTAGATGTATTGATGGCATTTATGTCAATTTATCCAAAAGAGCATTGACATTTTTGGACAAGAAGACCTGGCTCATCCCAACATCCCAAAGGAATTAAGTTGGTTGAAGTTGGGACTAGACAATTTATGTCCTCTTGTAAAAACCATGTATTTATGGTTCTGGTTTTGAACACAGAAAACCAAAATGGTCTTACAAAAACTGTAGCTAGAAGATTAGAAATACACAATTATCCCAAAATGTCTCTGCATGCTGTAGCATTAACTTTACCCTTCAATAGAAAAACCTGAACACAATCACATGTTTTAGGTCATATACAGGTGTGATGATTAGGTGTTCACAGTTCTTTGGCCATGTTGATAATATGTTTGCAGCACTTTATAGAGAAAGCCTTTTTTATTTATTTAAGAAGCACTAGTCATATTTTTGGACTCCTCTCAGACCTACCAAAGTCATTATGTTTAGCCTGGTTTGATACTGATAAGTGGTGACCATCTAAGGACTTTGGAATCTTCAAAGTGATGTATGTGCAATAAAATAGCAGATGTGACACCAGTTCTTGCTAAGAGGAAGATTTGTCATGTCTTCAGTAGTGAAGGGGGAGGATGAAAGGTATCTATGAAACTATTAATAAACCAACATACAATGAAACCAGCCAAAGTCCACCAAACATTAAAGGCAAAGTATTTGTGGGCAGCACGTTGGCGCAGATGTTAGCACTTTGGCCTTTGCAGCGCTAGGTCCCAGATTTAAATCTCGGCCAGGACATTATCTGCATTGAGTTTGCAGGTTGTCCTTGTGTTTGTGGGGTTTTCTTCCAGGTACTTCTAGATTCTTCCTATAGATTACTGTCAATGACCATTATAGTTCTTAAGCTACGTACACACTTCCAATTATTATCGTTGTTAAACGAACGACGAACGATCCTGCACGATATCTACGAACGATCGTATAGCACCGATCCTGCACATACAGATAACGACACGATCGTTCGTAGATATTGTACACACAATAGATACGATCGTTTGAGCGATAGAGGGAGTGACGTGCACGACAGGAAGTGAACGAACGTTCGTTCGTCACGCATGCTCAGCCCATGGACGATCAACGAACGATCGTACACACGAACGATGGTCAACGATCGTCGTCCAATCCGATCCGCCGGTCCGGTCGTTCGTTTCCAACGACTTTCCTCGTTCGTCGGCGTCGTTGGTTACTTTTTTCATGAACGATTTTTGCTCAATTGATCGTTCGTCGTTCGTTCGTCGTTCATTTTGAACGATAAAAATTGGAAGTGTGTACGCAGCTTAACTGTCTAATACAGTTAATGCGTAAATGTGATTTATAAACCCCTCTTAATTTGTATGGGTTTCATGTGTTTCCTCCAGACACTGTGGTTTTCTCCCATATTCCCAGAAACCCATAATGGTAGATAAATTGGCTTCTCCCCACACTGGATTTAGACTATAGGAGACAATGACATGACTATTCACTCTGTAAAGTGATGCAGAAAATGTCAGCACTATAAATTCATAAAAAAAAAAAAATACATAAAATATTTTTATATTGATAAAGATACAGAATATAAAGTAAAAAGTGAAGTAATTGGCTCCCTTAAACTAGCTCACACATGCATTTTTTAGTATTTTAATCCTCCTTTTGCTAAAATACATAAATAAAAAAGGAGTGCCTTTTCTGGCTGAAAATATCTTTTCTCTGCCAATTAAGTGAAATTCTTGATAGAGGGAAATATTTAAATAGTGAAATACCATTTGCAGCAGATGGTTCTAAATTATACATGCAGGAGAAGCTCACTGATCCTGTCATATTATAAACTCTAAGAATTTGTTGATATAGATCCAAAGACAATTCCGATTTTTAAAACAACAGATTATCATTGTGTAAATTCAGCGATTATCTGCATCTTCCATGCATAGGGTTTAATCATTTAATACTGTTTTAGCAACACATATTTAAGCTTAGCCTTATGTTTGGGGGGTAAATGTTACTCTGGAATGTAGGAGGGAAGAGAAGGCAAGCTTTGCAGTTTTTTTTGTTATAATGTTTTTTCAATGTTTTAGATCATTTTAAAGTATGACTGTACCTTAGCATCAGTTAAGTCTAAATCACAGCAACCCCCCCCCCCCCCCCCCCTCCTCCCCGGACACTTGTTCTTCGTCCAGCAAAATTTTGTTGGCCGCAACACCTTACCACTTTCCATCCAAGCCCACACATTTTACAACAATGTTGGTATCTTCTTCTCATTGTTCCTTATATGACCCAAAACTGCATTTAGAAAAATCTGCGCTAAATACACTTTAACACAGCTGTGTAAATCATATAACCTGATCAAGGTCTTCCTCCTTGCACCTCCAGTGGTCAGAAGAGACCTACAACAGGTCCGAGGCAAGTTTTCTGTGTCTGCATGATGACGATGGTAGTGGACCGGCAAAAACCACAGCCAAAATTGGGTATTGTGTTCTCCTGCCCTCATCACTCCCCACATGAAGCCACCACTATAGTAAGTGATTGGTGTAGTGAGCAGACATGGTCCCAGACACTGGCTAAAGTGTGAATAGGAATGCAAAGGCCCAGAGGGGTTGAAGCTGTGGCAGTTTGTAATAGTTACCATTGTCATTGAAAGATGTTAAAGAGGCAAAGGTGAAAGTGGAGATGGCCTAGAAGATGGTGGTGAGCAGTAAATGTGTGTGAAATAAGGTGTTAGGCAGTAAATTGGGGCTAAATATGTTGGTGGGTACTTCAGATGAGTTAAAGAAATTTGTGGATAAAAAATTTGGGCTGTAGAAAGTAGTGATTGGGGGGGGGGGGGCAGTGAATCTGGGCTGGAAATGGTCAGTTGAGCAGAGAATTTGGGCTGCAAAAAGTGGTGGACAGTAAATTTGAGCTAAAGAAGGTGTTGGGCAGTGCAATGGGGCTGAAGAAAAGTATAGGCAGTACAATGGGGCTGAAGAAGGTGATGGGCAGTGCATTTTGGGTTGAAGAATGTGGTGGACAATTAATTGAGCTACAGGAGGTTGTGGGTGGTGAAGTTTAAATGAAGAAGTTGAAAGGCATGAAAGCTAAAGGAGGTTATTGTTAGTAATTTGGATGCAAAGTTTTATCAAAACTGTAATAATGATTGGTAAGTGTTTACCTGAAATAGTTTTATCTACCATTAGTAGTGTTTGTGAGCCATCCTTGGATTTGAGTTTGACATTCCTTGATGGTATTATGGGAGTTGCTATGGATTGGTAGATCTCAGAGGATCACTACATATACTTTCCAGTGCTCAACCCAGAAATTTTTTCAAGCCGGGTGGGAAGAAATTTTAGGTGGGTGGCGGCCCCTGTATTGTGAACAAACTGTTTGGTAACCACCCAAAAACAGCCGGGTGGGTGCTGAAAAGTGCCGGGTGGTCGCCCAGCTAAAAGTGCCTGGGGAGAACCCTGCTTTCTCTCAAACAACTGTTGAGATAAGATCCCTACCATTCATTATTTCAGTTTAATGGTAGAGTGGGATTTTAGGATAGGTTAATGAATATATTACTGCAGCTCTAGGTACAAGAGTTGAGACAAGATCTTGTGGAACCCAAAAAGGTCAGAGTACCCCTTTCCTCCATTACCTATAAACAACTTCAGCCACATGGGTTGCAAACGCTTTTTTCACCGCCTTTTCCCAATTTCTCAAACCCCCAGTAAGTGGCCTGAGTAGGCTGCCACTTGTGCCTTCCCCTAGCTTGGCCCTGACAGGTACAATATGATTACCATTGGATTTTACCATAGCACATATAAATAAGATTAATAAAACAGAATAGACCTTTTCATCATGTTCATTAAAATATTTAAAGACCATATGAACCAGGAGAACTCAGCTTAAGAATAAGATATTAGTAACAAATCCCTAACAAATCCGTTTTTAAATAGAAGCAGATGATGTGATGTCTCCTCTGTTCCCCAATACCCAGTGGGTTAGCAGTATCCAAAATAAATACAGAGGGGACACCTGAATATAATGCAGACTGGCATTAACCTAGGAATGTGCTCACCTGAAATAAATGCTGAGTTACACTATGTAATATTCTGCAGCTCAAAGCGCTTTGTCCCATATAGTGTATGAAGCACTCCTGGAGCTTCATTGTGCTGATATGCTGTACAGATGAAAGCAGTTTAACAGAATAATTTATTCATACACCATTGTATTTGCAGTAAATTTTACTGCAGGAACTTAAACACGTTCTTCGTCTTTTAAAAGAATGTTGATTAAAAAAGCATAGAAAAATCTATCCATCCCCCCTATGGTTTAGGTTTCATTGTGCAAGAATCGCGTGTCATTAAAGTCAAGAGGCAAGTGGCAATTTTTGCTCAATCAGATGATTTCTTTCATTTTAACTCCAAGTTGATTGGATAACATAGATAGCAGCTGCAGCTCATTTGTACATTTCATATATAAGCTTCCACAGAAATCAAAGCATTCTGCAGTCCTAATAGGTCCATGGCCATTCTAATAGGGTATTAAAAAATAATTTTTTAAATGACGACAAAAAAATTGGTCCATACCATATTGACCAGTTCAGTGTGCAACTACTTTTTCAGTTCATTAGAAAAATGACACATACAATTTGATCGGATTGCTATGGATTATAGAAGATTTTTATTAGCAGTCTATTAAATATGTCCAATTATGCTTCCATCATGACGAGGTTAGATTAAATCTCCCCAGCATGTCAGCACTGATATTCGCTGCAATTTAGTCATTTCTGCTGTAGTCAACAGTATATTCATGAAGCAACAAGAGCATGTAAAACCCAACTCTTGATCTGAATATATATGACAGGATGTGTTGGAGATTAATGATATATCTGAAATCATTCAAGTGTTACCATATAAAAGCTCTGCAACATCTGGTGGTATTTATGTATTTGGGGGGCAGTACTCTGTATCTTGCATCATTTACATCAGTGCAGAGTTTCTCAACCTTTTTAACTTGAAAAAACTTTCAGGTCTTAGGGAACTATTGCTATAATTGCTATATCCACAGCTCACAGTATATTAGTTTCGTGACATGTGGGAAAAATGTTACCCTTACAGATAGCCAAAAAATTGTTGAAGTGGTGCAAATTCTCATGGTTCAATAAACCCCTAGCAACCTCTGGAGGAATCCATTCAGAAACACTGGTGTAGAGCAATAGGGTAGATTGATGTATGTGGCCTGGAGCATCCTAGTACACATATTCCTTGTGTTTCTGATTGGTGACTTTATACACAGATGCATTGATGTGAAGTTCTATTTTGCCCATTGTGGGTAAAAAGGTTTACCGTTCATGAAGGGCTTTAATGTGACTCATTACAGAGTCACTTTTACCAAACATGCACATAAACAAATTTACACACAGTACTTATCTTTCTAGGCTCAATTTGTACTGACAACCCACCACATTTCTGTTCCCTAGCTGCTGCAAATATTGGGGAATGTAGAATGCTCATTCCCTCTTCAGTTGTTGTAGTTCCTACAGTTTATTTGTTGGAGTTGGAAAACCAGTTGAAGTTGGCTCGAGGAACCACAGTGGTTGGCAAGAGAAGCATGCATTGAACTTATCTGATGATTGAATACTTAAGCCTAATGCACATGGACATCAGATGATTGTATCTTTCATAATCGTTTCCATTGACCGATGAATGAATGAGTTCTGTACACACATTGCCGCTCTGTTCAATGGAGAGGGGAGGATGAGCAGGTGTCACTCCACTGTTCTTTTCCCCATAGCAGACATTCTGCCATAACTGATTGGTGATTGACATTGGGGCAATGCTGTACACAGGTCAGGTTTTCCCCCAAGACAAGTATTACCACTCCTACTCAATCTTTTCTGATGTGTATACATAGCTTTACAGTGGCTGGAGAGCAAGCATAAGGCCTTTCAGGCCACCAGAAAGGTATTTACAGTATATCAATGCTTGACCTCTTTTATAAAAGTAATCATGGGGTTGTTGGCCCATTGCCAGTTTGAAGCCTATTGGACAACATTATGACCCTGTTTGGGAAAAGTACAGGTTAGCTTTAAAGTGTTTGTGTTACTTGCTCCTAGTGGCATCACAAGGTTTTTATAGGCAGTTAGAACACTCTTCTTACCTCTATGTTAGAGATTTTTCAGGTGGTCATACATAAGAGGTGATTATTTGTCTGATGTCATTAATTACTATTGAGTCGGATGATGATCTCATGTCTACAGTATCTAAAAATACCGCCTACTGAGAAACTTTGAGTGAAATAGTGGTGAGGCAGGTTAGAGAACATTGTTGGATTGCTATTGTTTTTTTACAAGGTATCCTGGCACCAAAGGCGTCTTCACATGCCTTTCCCCTCCCTGCTTTACTGCATTAGAAAAAACTTGGGCAACCTGATCAATCATTTCTCTGCGTAAATGATAAAGTTTTACGTATGAAGATTAGACACTAGTGCAGTGTTTCTAAAGTAATGTTCTTTTAGAGGTTGCTAGGGGTTCTATGAGCAATGAGCAGTTTGTGCCTCTCAGGTCAGTTTAAGTGACACCAATGATCATTCTTCCCAATGACCAACAATGTAAGATGCATTCTCCTCCACCACCACACTATTGTACTGTGAGCTTAGAATATAGTAATTATAGAAGAGTTCCCCTGTGTTAAAAAGTTTTAAAAAGTATGAGAAACTGCATTAAAGTGAACACTGTAGTGTGGCTTTGTGAAGTCACTTTGCTTCCTTCTTAACAACATTTAAGTTACGATATCAGCCACACAGGTAGTTCATGTTCTGTTCATATTTTTCTGTATGTGATCCAACTCTTTATTGAAAAAGAGAAGCAGTAAAGTAGAACTAATGTGTAGTACTGTAGAGGAGGAAGCAGTGCCTGCACATGTTATGGGCTAATATTGTTCCTCCTTTATAGAAGGGTTTTTAAAACATTCACATATATTAATAATGCTGTTTATATATTCCCCTTTAACATTCATATCACAAAGATTTGAAAAGACCACAAAAATCCCAAAAGCTAAAATTCATACCAAAATAAAGAATGAAAATTGGATAATGCAGATCTGCGTGATCTCTTTTTGGTGCCTGGGGGTGAGCAGCAAGGAAAATCAGGGTGGGTGGACCTGTCAGTCCTTTTATCCAGCTTCACTATAACTAGAGCTATCCTACTGATTCACTAAACACCGTTTTATGGCGTATCATTTTTTTTTTTTGCATTCTTTCCCTGAAGAAAAAAAGATGTTCTTTATTAGTTTTACTGTGAATATAAAAAAAAACTGTTGAATATAACCGTGGAAGTCTTTATAGAACTGTTATTTTTACTTTTCTCCTTTTGGTGTAGATAAGATTTGCCGTAATGAGACATTCCCCTCCATCCCTTATCGCACAATCGTGTATTGTCTGTGGCTTTACATGTTTGAGGCTGATAAATCCTGAAAGTACCTTAGAAAATACAGCCAAAATCAAACCTGATAGGTTTTATCTCGGTCTTACATGCGAAAGCAAGTCCTTTCCTTTAGATCAATGTCTGTTTTGTTTAAGAAACAAACATATATTTTTAAGTTGTATCTTTTAAAGCCCAATTCCAGGCTCTGCTCATCCCTGCAGGTAGGTATATTATACTTTTTTAATATATTATTATAGATGCCTTTAGGCTGCTTGTATGATGCAAAGGACCACCATCTTTATTGATCTTTTCCTTTTTTTAAAGAGAGCAGCGACATGATACTTTTAGCACTTTAGTAGAGGTCACTGACAATGGCCATTAAAGAGGCGAGTCCATGATGCCATGCATCCACAGGATGTGGGCGTCATTCAACAAGGAAGTATGAGGACATCTAAAGGTGGAAAAGAAGGGAGGAGAATAAATATGTATTGCAGCTATAGCTCCTATATGTTTATTTTAGACTCTTCCAAACTCTATTGTAAAACAATCCCCCCCTTCCCCAATCCAATCACCCTCAAAGTAAATCTGTAGATGGAAACTTGACAAATTGGGGTAATTGATTTCTGATAAGCATGGCTTGTTTTGGGAGTAGCCTTAAACAAGTATTAGGCATTGAGTAACCCCAGTAAAAGATTGGTTGGATAGAATGGTAGATAGTTAGATTAGTTAGATTGGTTACTGTTTTACTTGTGTAGTCAGTGACCAGCATGTCTTGTATCAGCAAGACTTACACTTTATACAGATGGTAAATTTCTGATTGTGAAAGACCATTACTCATTATATGATCCATGTACACCTAGGGCTGTTTAGTTCAATGGAGAGGGAAGAGGGGAGAACAAGCAGGAGGCACCCTGCTGCATCCTCCCCATAGGAAATGAGGTCATCCCTGGTCAGTAGTTTAATGAATCATGCTGGATCGCTAAATACACTAGAATTCCACCCAAAATGATCGCGACTTTTTGGCAAGTCCAACAATTATCTAGTATGTGTACATCGTTGTAGTCACAGCTAAGCAATGCACAAAGCTTTACAATCTTAGCTAGACCCATCGATGCATTTACAAACAAATATTAAAATTTAGAATTATAGAAAAATGTTGCATATAGAAACTGTGATGCAGCCCAGAAATAACTCTTACCATTAACAAGTACTTATTCATTTATTCCCAATTGTAGTCTGAACACTAAAATATGTCACAGTATACTAAAATGTATCAAACAAGTTTTCATTGCTGCTTTTGTCCCCATTGGAGAGATTTACTCTATCTGTGTGCCCTGGTGGTTGTTATCATTGGAAAAAAAGTGATAGAAATCCATCATTTCATAATTGTCATGGGATCAAAAATACAGAGAAAATCTTCCATTGGGGACATGTATTCTAATGACAAATATCATTCACTATGGATTGTTTCCAAATTATTTCATGTTGTGTTTTGGAAATATAAAAGTGAAGGGCAAGCCAAAAAGACACAGACAGGTGACAGTCTGAAGAGTTCAGAAGAGTCCAAAGAATTCTTCACACTTTCAGGTTTTGCCTGATGCCAGATCCTCCACGTTGCACTACAATTCCTTCTATTGGCCCCATCTTATTACAGTGTCCCATAGTGGTATAAGGGACAGCATATGGAACCAATTGCACAAAGGAGGATATAGACATCTGGCACTACCGGCAGGGTCAGAAAATTAATAAACAGTATTTATATAACACCAACATATTACACAGCAATGTACAATAAATAAAGTTGCAAATGATGGACAGATACAGACAGTGACACAGGAGGAGGAGAGGACGCTGCCCAGAAGAGCTTACAATCTAAGAGGGTGTTGAAGATTCTCCTGACAGCCCTAACTCTTGAATACAGCAAAGTGAAAACTCAACGTCTTTCATTTTTTTTTTAAGTTATATTTAGGAAACAGTATCACCTAAATGAATGTTAATGACTGCATGAAAAGAAATATAACTAAATTTTCTGTCTTTAATCTTGAAGTGAAATATGTAAAAAAAATAGATGTACATGTGCAGATAAAGGTATATATAGTTTATTCTTCTATTTTCTGCCTTTGCTGTTCCTGAGCTTTGTGTATCTGCATTGGAGAGGAGCAGATGTTTTGCCAAACATCCTGATGTGCAGCATTTTCTTATGGGAGTGCATAACCATTTCTTGTGATGCATTGACTTGACAGCTGCTGGATTTCAGGGAGCTGCTTAGAAGCCATTAGTGGTGTCATTGAATTGAAACAGAACAGTCACTCCCAGCTTGAACTGCAATTGTTAATATCTTGTTGCTATTTTTTTTCTGTGGCAACACAAGGCCTGAAAGATCACATTCTGAAGTAATGATCTTTCTTTCCGGCTGATGGCCTTGCTTAGAACAAAGAGGTGTTAGGACTTGTTAGGATTCTTGTTTGCTGATTGTGGCCAGCTAACGATTTCATTTTTTTTACTGGCTACACCTTGCTTGACTTCTCTTGAAATGAAGGCGCTGCAGAAAAATGGACTGCAGGGGTCCCTTTTAGCTAGGAATAACCTTGTGTTATGTATTTGTCATGAAATATCCTTAATGCGTGGTTTTCTATTTGGATTGTACAGTCTTGTTTATCTGAATATTTTTTATTTGCTGCTCAGCTCTGTGGTTAATTTTAGGCTTGTATAGCTTCTATTTTTCTCATTTTATTTGTATATTGGTTAAAATGTCTTTTTCTGAAGACCAGTAGTTTACTCTAAAGAACCTATTTTTTTATGTTTAACTATACCTGTGTGGTGTTTAAAAAGTACAGTGTTAGCATTTAAACTATATACCAAAAAATGTATGGACTGCTGACCATCACACCTATTTCTATAACCAAAAGTATGCCCATCCAAATTTTGAGTTCTGGTATTTCCTGAACCGGATACTGGTAAAGCGACATTGGCATTTTGTCAATTCAGGGCAAAGTGTTCATATCCATTCTTGCAAAGGGGCCCTTCTAAACCACCAACATTCCTAGTATCAGCACTTTCAGCGTTTAGGTGTAGTGGCTGCTAAACCTGACAAATCTTGCATTGGAGAAGTGCACATGCTTTCGTATACCTTGTGCAAAATAATGTCAAACAGTAGGTCAGGGGTGCACTTTTCTAAAGGACACTTTTACTTTTCTCTAAATTGGCAAAGTGAAAGTGTCTCTTTAAAACTAAACTGAATCTTAATGCATTCCAGCTGTCTCGAACAGTTGTCATGTCATTGCCCCACAAGACGAAAACGCAGTCCTTTTGCCTAACAACTGGATGCCATCACTGGGCAGTGTTGCCACATAGCCATAGGGGAACTAGAAAAGTCACTACAGGTAACATATACTAGCACCTCCATAGGTTTACCAGCGTCCATTATTATTAATAAACAGTATTAAATATAGCGCCAACATATTACGCAGCTCTGTACAATAAATAGGGGTTGCAAATGACAAACAAATACGGACAGTGACACAGGGGGAGGAGAGGACCCTGCCCAGAAGAGCTTACAATCTAAGAGGTGGGGGAAGGCTTTACAGATTTCATCAACAGTTGGAACAGGAGAGGAACAAGGTATTTTTAGGAGGGGGAGACAGAAGCAGATGCACCTAATGGACCCTGCTGATGGAATATAATCCATAGTTAGCTACACAGCATGGTTACCTTGACACCCTTGCTAACTATGCCTAAAAATGGCCCAGGCTACCTGTCCTGACAACCTTGTCCTGTTGCAGTTGTTTACCTCTGATGTACCTAGCTATCTACTCTCTACTTTCAGTTAATCTAAAACTGAAATTTAGGCAACTCATGCATACCTGTTAAGGGGACCACCGTCAGTCACCCCAACCTGCCCTAGGACAGCCACATCATCTTCTTTCTCAGGGTCTATACCTAACTTCAAAAACAAAACTGTTTTAGGTGCCTTTTGGTAGATTGCTGAGTATTGATCTCCCCAGGACACAAATCATATAAGCCAATATTTACATTGCCAGCTAAATGAGAGGGGTTTTGTAGAGGCAATTTCTGCAAAACTGCTGCTTTGTAAGTAATTTGACTTTCCTGCTGTTTTGCTGAAGTCAGCGAGGGTAGGTGGGATCAATGCATGGAAGTAGATTTCAGTAAATGCTGTTTGTTTCCAAGTAATTTGGCACACAACTGGGCCGAAATGGTGTTTTGTTTGTTAAATGGCTTAGAAATCTGCAAATCTCTTTATTACGGGAGAGGCAGACGGCACAGTGTAGTCCTGCATCTATATTCATGGACACAGCAAATTGTCCACGCTTATAGCAGAGGGAACAGATAAGCTAGATTTATCTGAAACAAATGGAAAGCAACACAGTCAAGAGGAGTAATAGTCCAGGAGCAAATGTCAGAATTCCCATTACTGAGATCATGTCCTGAAAAGGATAATGACTGCATTAGATATTTATTTATATAATGCCAGCACATTCTGCAATGCTTGACAGAAAGTGTTATTCACATCAATCCTTGGCAGCAAAGGAGCTAACACTCCAAGCTAACACTCTACTCATGTCCCTACCCCAATCTAACAATGGATCCAGGACCGGGGTAGCTCAGAGGTCCCCAGATTCTTCATTCTGTTGCTCAGCCAACCTTTATCTATTTTCCCCCACCCAAAAGAAGGACAAACAAACCACAAATTGTGATTAAATGGTCCTATCAACAGTTTTAATATACAACATCTAGAACACATAAACATGTTTATTTATATAACCTCATCAAGAACAAAAAAACATACAAAGAGTTTATACAAGAAACAATATTTTATATGGTACATAATAATTATGCCCTTATAGCTGGAGCTCCATGCAGGCAATATAGGCATCCAACATAAAGGACTTTTGAAACCTGCGATCTCCAACGTACTGCACCCCCTTGGGAATTGCAAGAGTTGCAGAAACATATTTTTTTAATGCACATTTATAATAAAATGCAGATTTATATTAATAATTTGGCAGCTTTTTGGCAGCCAATTTGTAGCTTTGCAATATTATTTTAAAATAAGGAGCTGTAGAACTGACTATAAATTGTATTTACCCAGATTGTTGCAATACCTGGTGCTGATGGATAGACAGTCTTAATTCCCTTTGATTTACAACAAAATGCAATGAAAATAAATCTATATCAGACACAAGAATATTGAATTTATGTTCTCTTTAATTATCCATGAGTATGAAAAAATAATCATCCTTTTGTTGACAAACACAAATTTTTTACACAAAACTTTGTTGTGATTGTTGTGCACTGATTTGTGCACCCATTAGTAACATTGGTTACTTTTTGCTCCCTTTCGATGAAAGACTGTATATATTTTCTAATAGGTTAGTAAGCTATGGATCTTTTTCATGTGTACTCTATCCTCTATGATATACATTAATCAGTTAAAAACTGTTCACTTGCTTTCTAATTTATTCACCCCTTGTCCTGCTGTTGTATTAGGAATCCTAAAAGAGAATCATGGGAAGGAGAAATGTTTACATTCTACAAAGTGATTAAGAAAGTGATGGTACTTCCATGTTTGAAGAAAGGGTACACTGCTTATATAAAGCAGAAAAACTACTTTTCAAAACTTTGTCTTAGTTGAAGGTTAGGAGTCTTGCAGGCTTCATTCCTTGTCACATGACCTGGTTCTGGCAAACTCACTGTATTATGGTGTAAATAGACACCTGAATCAATGTTGGCCCACTGACCTAGTTTATTGTAAAACACTAGAATGGCATTATTGTGTAAAAGGCCAAGAAAGTAGATAAAACACACAATGAATCTTATAAATAACCTTGGCTGGTCTGTAAGGTCTATTGAAGCCCAACAGCCAGCCAGTTGAAGGCGCTTACCTTGCAGTCTGACAACAGAGAAGCGAATTGGGAGGCCATGGCTTAAGCTGGGTACATATGTACAATTATTGTCGTTGGAAAGGATATTTCAGGATCCTTTCCAACGACTAAGGTCTGCATGATGCATGAACGAGTGCTGTACATACAGCACCATTCTGCTCTATGGAGAGGGGAGGGGGAGAACCATAGAGCGGCACCCTGCTGTGCGCTCTCCCTCTTCGCTTCCATTACGATTGTTCGTCATACATCGTCCATTGATCCGCCAGGATGGTCGTTCGGACGATGGACGACGGACGCTTTACACACACCAGATTCTCGTACTATATTGGCCCTGAGGGTTGTCAGCTTATAACAGTACTGTTACCAGTGGGATCTTCAGGAATGAATCTCACTAAAAGTTATTTTTAGAGTTTACATATACTTTCACCATCAACAAAAAAATAATACTGAAACCAGAATCTGCACTGAAACTTCCTGGTCCTGTATCGAAACTCTCTGGTTGTGCTGGTTGTTCTTGGCACCAAATACACCTGACTTGCCTGGTGTGTACTAATCATTGCACCACCTTCTGTGCCCCATACAGACATAGTACAGGTTCACTTTAAACATTGTACATTTCTGTAGTATGTTTTCCCTTGGTATATTTGGATGTAAAGGTTTAGCAGCTCCAGAGATTCTTGCATGAGAATTCCTCATTAATTACTTGTGGGCCTCTCTTGCTTGTTTTACTGCTGAAACTAAATTCCAGAAAAAGGTTGCCAGATGTAGTGACACAGGGAAATAACCAATAACAAATGTATCGATGTGATTATCTCCACGAACACTCTGTCTTCTTCAAAGTTTACAGATATTTGTGTGCTTTTTTACGGGTTCCTGCTGTGGGGCTCATCTTTCATAGCTCACAAATGTCCTGGAGGGACATCTGCAATTATCTCTTTTATGTTGTATATATAGATAAATGTATATATATGAATGTGATATTTTACTATATATATTGCTCTAGACAATTTATAGCACTACGTGTTTTTATTTAGCTTAAAAAAATAGGCTTCACTTGGTTTTAAATCACAACTTTAAGGTTTGGATAGATTGGAGACATAGGGGTTGATTTAATAAAGTAATTTAGGCCAGGAGGTCGCCAACCGGTGGTAGTGGTCAACGAGAAAATTTTGGTGTTCCGCAGCTCTGGCCGGTGCTGCACCTCAGCGGGGTCAGGAAAAGGACCCCTCTGGTGGCAGCATCGGCCAGAGCCATGGACCATGTCTCCCGTATAGACACACGTCCCCCATCTGGCATCATGACATCACTATGGGGGATGTTTCTTTTCTATCGGCTCCCCGTGCATGCACGGTTCGGATTCCATGCATTTAGTGATCTGTAGGTCCGAAAAAAGTTACTTTGCAAAAAATACCCAATCACATGCAAGGGAACCATCACTTGCAAGAGGATTTGCTTCACTTCGCTAAGTGAAGAGTTTAGGGCTGATTTACTAAAGGATTTACTTAAGATATTTAGGCTGTTTCATTGCTTTGGTGCACTATAACCTTGCAAGGGATAATTCACTTAGCTCAGTAAATATGGTGATAGTTCAATTAACAAAGAATGACCAATCACAAGCATGGAAATAAAAAAAAATGTTTTTTTTTTTCATTGCACAAGAATAAAAGGTTGAGGTCAGCAGAGCTTCATCTTGCAATGAGATAATCCATTTTGCTGCTAGAATAGTCCATATTCCTTTAGTAAATCAACCCCATAACCTCAAAGATTTAATTGCTCATTGAGCCCCTATTAGGATATGTTTCCTTTACTTTCTTACCCTAACAGGTAATAAGAGAAAATCTTTGAGGCAGTTGCCTCCATTGGAAAGTTTCCCCTTACCTCCTGTACCAGGTTTTGCATCACTTTCTGCCCTGGTGTCAATAGTGACCAGGACATATGGAAAGGCTTTATCTCCCTAGTGGAGACACAGACACTAAAATCTTAGCAGTAGGTTTTACCCCAAGGGGATCATTATCATCTAGCTGAAAGTGAACAAATAAAAAAAAAGAAAAAAGAAAACTTAGATTGCCACTGAATCTCTTTCAGAGATGACTGCCTAAAAGATTGTCCTTGCTTTGGAGAGATATTCTCAACTACTTATGGGTGTTAATGGGGCAGGAACTGGAGGTAAATGTCCACAAGTCAGCAAAAAGAAATAATATTCTTCTAGGTTTAAACCATTCTGTCTGATATCCAAAAGTAAAAATATATTTTTATTTTTTATATTCTTGCCGAGCTAGTTATTTTGTCTATGACACGAAAAGGATTGTGATGTTGTTGGGAAGAAAGGATTGGAATTCAAATTGAATGTACTCAATTGTTCATATATATGATATAACTTGTGTTCTTTCGATCAATAGCTATCAACAATTTATCAGAACTTTGATTTATGAGAAAATTGATTTCATGAGATGAGTTGCCAGTCCCTTTTGATTTACTTTTGATCCAATGTTGTTTTTGGATCAGAAGTGAACATTTTCCCATGTTCATTAGCCCTGCCACTATGCTGGCCATTACTTTGGATATAAGGTTAAAAGAATACATGATGAGTGTTTGCTCAAAGTGCCTGGAAGCTGCCACCGCTACATCTTTTTCAAACTGACTGCCAGTAACGGTAAGAAATTAAAAAAAAAACCTGCACTGCTTTGCCTGCTATGCAGTGATTACCTCTGTACGCTTCTGACATCTGGGTACACAATCTGATTATAAGGGTAGCACCTCTGCTTAAATGGAGGTCTGTGGGTCATTTATTGATCTCTGAAGGTCTGTAGCCATCTCCTAGAGACCTTGGTATTGTATTTATCTGAAGGTGCAATTTTACTTATCTGATTACATGTCCATTAGTTTTGATTTTGCACTGTGAACACATTCATTATTTTCTGAAGAAGGAAGTGGAGACACTTGGTGCAGATAAAAGCAATACTGCTAGGAATACCTAACCAAGTGTAAAGGTGCGTACACACTTCCAATATTTATCGTTCAAAATGAACGACGAACGAACGATCGATTGGGCAAAAATCGTTCATAAAAAAAGTAACCAACGACGCCGACGAACGAGGAAAGTCGTTGGAAACGAACGACCGGACCGGCGGATCGGATTGGACGACGATCGTTGACCATCGTTCATGTGTACGGTCGTTCGTTGATCGTCCATGTTCAGAGCATGCGTGATGAACGAACGTCCGTTCACTTTCCTGTCGTGCACATAGTTCCTCTATCGCTCAAACGATCGTATCTATTGTGTGTACAATATCTACGAACGATCGTGTTGTTATCTGTATGTGCTGGATCAGTGCTATACGATCGTTCGTAGATATCGTGCAGGATCGTTCGTCGTTCGTTTTCCAACGATAATAATTGGAAGTGTGTACGTAGCTTTAGCGAGCTTGTACGATCATTTGCCATTTGAATCACCTAAAAACTTCCAAATCACTCATTTAATTTCTTTATCCCCTACTTAGGACCTAATACACGCTAGCAGATCTGTTGTTAATTAACTAACCGGTCCAATCAGTCTTATGTGAATCTCAAAACACAACACACAAATATACAATATTCAACTTTTCAATGTGTTTTCTTGGTCAGAAAATAATCAGTAATTTCATGGGATTTGATTAATTATTGGTACTCAATTTATGTAAATACAATCTGTATTCAATCCACATTAAAGACCAAAAAATGGGTTGCTTATGGTCGATCATCTGTTGAACCCAGATTTAATTTGGATCGGATCCATCATCTTGGAGCCCCATCCACCTGACCCATATCCTACTAGTCTAAACGCCCTTGCATGGTTGTTGTACCCATACCCCAACCTATGAAGGCCACCTCCCATCCCAACCCACTTCCCCATTATTGTAGTTTAAGAAATTGTTTTGTTACTGCCTGTTACTGACATGTAATTGTTAAATTTTGTGAACATTTTACAAACTTCTGTACCATGATTGTACCATTTGTGTTGAAAATTCTCATTTATATCTGTCAATAACCATGAATTGTCCCATAATTTTGATCTAATCAATTTAGAAGATTAGAAATTGGATCAGAAATGGAAATTGACCTGTGTACCTTAGCTAGCAATGTTATTTAAACTGTATACTGACTGCAGTGCATGGATAATCACGTTAACAGTTTCAACTTGATGCTGAGATATTGCCAGTTGTGGCCTGGAACTGAGAAGTCCAGCATGAATGTGGGGGTGCTGCATCATCGGCACCTACTCAATAGGAGAATAATAAATATTATGGTACCGGGGGAATGGATACAGGAAGCCTAGTCTTCTCATTATTGGAGGATCGCACTCCCAGATGTAAGGGTGCATCATAAGGTGCCATAAGGTACAAGTATTGGCAAATACTGCCTGCCTCACCCTGGTTTAATTCCTCTTCAAGACATTCTTGTCATCCAGACAACCCTGCCAGGGAGCAGACAGGTATCGGGTCTAGAACATTCCTCCAGCCTGCTAAATGGACAAGAGACAACCGCATTTTGCCATCTATCCCTGTGCTATTTCCTCCTGTAACTATGTTCACAGTGTTAGACTGGGAGCTCTTTTCACTGCAGCAAGGCCTAACTGATTGTATGGCTACCCCCTCCCTGTATATAGGATTACAGAATAGTACTATAACAACAAACATATACAAATACGTAATCAATTTGAATGTTAAATAAATGTAATTACTTTTTCAGTAACAACATTTGTATTAATGTAATAATAAACATTACTATCTGCCTCTAAAATCAGCTGTAAAATGATAAAATGCTTTTATTTATTTTCTTATTATTATTTAAGGTGAAAATATTTTGATTTCTGTATCATTCCCAAGCCATTCCATCAATAAACCCCAAGACCTCCTTGATCAATACTGGGATATTTCTTCAATTCTTGTTCCCAATAGAGTTTGAGGATCACCATGATTAAATGACATCACGTGTGGATAATGAGGGGTTAAGCCTTAGTGCCATTTAACGAAAAATTATTTTTAAAGGAGAGAGTGTGACTATTGCAGTGGCCCAATGAGTGCTCAAAGAAATAATTGCACCCCCCCCCAAATACATACACTTCCCTTGTTTTGCTTCCTTACACTTTTTTTTTTCCACCAGCATGCACTCATTAATCAAAGACGCTGCACTCCTGCTGAGGGCAGAGAGGTTCATCAAATTGGCAGCCGGTTTGGTGTAAAGAACGGTGTAGTGGAGCTCTTAACGCACTGGGACATAAATAAATCTGAGGTCTTTGTATGCAAACCCTGGAGGTTAACACTGTATAATTCAATGTCCTGTCTTTGTTTTTATGATTGATGTTTTTAAATGTTTGAAGCTCCATGCAAGTCTTTCAGCGGGTCAGGGCTGACAGAATCTCATTGGCTGAGTCCGTAAAAGCATTAGGTTGGCAGAAGAGGCTGGAAGACTACTGCAGAGATACGTTTTTTTTTTTGTCTAGGAGATCATTGTCATTGCCTGAGATGTTACGGTGATTGACAAAGCCCGCTGTGATAATGGGCCTCGCGTACAAAATGCCAATACTCAGCTCCTGTTCTTTCTAGGGCTTTTGACTGTTCCTATCTTTAACTGCACTAACGGCTAGAACAAACAAAAGCCACTGGGACCGGCACGAAGAAGATAGGAATGGGAGTTGGCTCTTTACATGAATTGGTTGCATATTCATAATTTAAGAACAGCTGGCTATAGCAAGCACAGAGTGATTTGCAAGCTATTATAAACCATTCCGCTCACACAGACCCAGAGTTCTTTTTTTTCTCTTCCCCTTCCTAATATTGATCTACCTGCATTTAAAATCTGGTCACTGCTGCAACTGAGGTCTTTTCATTTTAGCTGCGCTGGCAACCTAGGACAGCTCCAATTTTAAATATTTAATTTTGACTAAATGCTGCGCCAAATGATAAAGGCTTTGAAGGAGTAAATTGTAAAGGTCACCATGACACATTAATCTCTAGCGGAAAAAGAAAAACTGAATCTGGAAAGCGGGCTGAGATAGGTCTTAAGAACCTCTGTGCCTTTCGCCGTCTTTTGTACGTGATACTGTTTTATTTTTTGCCGTTTTTTTTTTTTTATGGCATTCAAAGAAATTCTATATTATGGTTCTTAAGGTGTATCTTGTGTCTGAAAATAAAAAAAGAGGTTTATGATTCATCTTCAGATATTAAAAGCTGAGACGTATCTGACAGTTGTCGGAATTGAGTCTGTTCTTGATGGAAGGTTTTAAGCACCAAAAGAAGGATTTGTAGGTTCAATTTTCCTGTTATGATTGTATTGGTTTTTGTTGATTTGTTTGTGGATTAGCTGTTTGTCATACTGGCCATAGACTAGGCAACCTAAATAAGGGATCAAAGAGAATTATTTAATTAGTTTCATTTATTTTTGTAGCACCAGAGTTTAGCGCAGCCTTTATGAAGTTCCTTTACTGCCGAGCAGTCTAAATTGCTTGTGGTGTACCGGCAAACACTTGGGCCAGTTGGGTGGAATCCAGTTTTAACCTATCAGTGGTTTTTGGGTTGTGGAAGGAAACTGAAGGAAACCCAGAGGAAACCCACACATTGAAACATACAAGGCCACTTCTAACCATTTATGTCACTGTGCTGCCTAGATTTAGGCATGGCTTGTATTAACTCATTCATGTTTGGAGTTTATTGAAGCCTAGATGGCCATACAGAATTCAGCAGTGCCAGTATTAATTGAATAATGGTCTAATTAATTAATTATGAATACACAGGGACACTGGCTGCTGCTACTTTTTTACCTCATGTGACTACCATAGGTGGCTTTTATGGTCATCATAGGGTTTCCAGTCTTTATTCAGGGTCCTGCAATTGTAAGATGAGCACCCCTAGTTCTTAAAAAAAAACTTGTTAGTTTTTATTGCTTCCTGTATCCCTGCTTGGAAAGTTCACCTCTTTTTGTCCTGGTGATCATTGTTACCAGCAGAGACGGTGATGGGAAAATCCAAAGTGTTACAATTTTCACTGGAAGATGAATAAAGGAAAAACCTGGAACACCTGTTTTGTGACAACAGTTGGGATTTCTCTTTGTTCCTTATACATTTTGCTGTGTCTCTTGAACAGGAAGTGAAGGAAAAAACCCTCAGTTGGATACAGATGAAAAAAACATTCCATACTTCAACAAAAAAAAGTTTGACTTTAGATGTTTTTTAAATTTTGAAAAACAGAAAAAAAGAGACTTGACCTATGTTGGATCACTAGGTTTAAAAGACACAGATTCATTGGTAGAATTCTGTTTTTTTCCATTCCATTTTTTGTCCACTAAAGTGCACCTGTCATAAATTGAGGGATCATCTAATAAGCATCTGATTGAGAAGTAAGCCAAATACATTATAATTTTAAATGCTTTTGGGTTTCTCTGACTTGATTAAGATGTTACTTCAAGTTTCTTCTGGGTTGCACCTGGATTCATTTGTGTGTGAAAGAGAACACATTCTAAAGCAAGTCCCTGAACATGAGCCAACCTATTAGATAGCTTTAAAGTATAGAAGACAGCTACTCTTTAAAGAAAATTAGTCTTTGTATTGCCAGCTACTTTTAGAAACTACAAGTTGATCATCCTGTAAATGTGATGGATCATTCTTTTTTTATCTTTACTTTTTATGTAATTTTTGATAACATAAAACACCCCAATGTAATTCATATTTTTTTTGTTTTATCATTTTTAGGAGCAACTTAGAGTTTATCGTTTTCTAACTATCAAATTCCATGCCATGGAAAGTGGCGCTTGGGGAATAATAAATATTCAGATGTGGAAGGTTAAAACATTAGAATCTGTATTTATATTGTCAAGTGGGAGCCCAGAATAAAAATATGACTCATATTGAATTGTACATGCTCTGCTATATATAATATTAATCCTCAGGATTTTTGCTTGCTCAAGTGGAATATATTTTTGGCATGGATTTTCTTTATGCTAATAGCGGTCATATATTGGGCTAGATTTTAGTATTCCCCCCATAGGCCAAAAATACAGTACTGTACACCTCCGAACTTTCTGAAATGAGGAAGAGGGTCACCTTTCTGCAAAAAATGTGTAGATAAAGGACACACCTCTACCATGCCATGCCTACCATAAACCCACAAGTACTTTTTCAGTTCCTCCAGAGGTTTCAAGAAGTTCCTTAAACAATGAGCAATTGTTGCCTCCCAGGTCAGTTCAAGTGTCACCAATAATGGCCAATAATGTAGAAAGCATTCTTCCTAATGACCACCACACTAATGTACTGTGAGCTGTGGATATAGGAGTTCCCTGGGGACCTGAAGTTATTTCAAGGGTGTCCCTCATGTAAAAAAGGTCAAAAACACTGCTATAGGGCAATAAATATGCAACTAACAGATCTCCAGCAGCATT
>NC_092864.1:41890812-41915506 GCF_032062135.1 Pyxicephalus adspersus | reverse complement strand
TATTTTTTTTTTTTTTTTTTTCCTCTCTTTCTCATTTACAAGGATACTAGCTTTTCATTAGGTGTGCCATGTCCGCAGAGTTCAGGTCGATGACTATGGCTGTTTGCAGCATTATATGAGTCAATCAAGGAAGGGCAAATATTTTTACAACTTGTTATAATTTCCTACTTGTGGTCATTTTAAAACTAACCATAAACAATGCCTACAAGCTACCCAGAAACACTGCTTCATGACACTTCTCAAGAAAGGGTGTGGTAAAGTTATTTTCAAGAAGCACTTCAAACTAATGGTTTTCTTATCCCATCTTGCAGCACCAATAGGACATGGAGGATACCATCATCTGCCTCTTTACATCAAACGTGTTGGTGACTAGTTGCAGAAACAGGTAGTCAGATTATGGATACATATTTTGCAGCCCTATGGTGGTAAAATATGTTCCAAAATTCCTAAAAATAACCATGGCTTGTAAAATTGAATTGTCAAGAATTTCAGTTATGTAGGTAAAAAGTTGTAAATGAGCTAAGAGCTAAAAAATGTTCTTCTTTCTCTACTGTGGGTATTATCTGTTTCCCCTGAATATCCATATATGCTAAATAACTTGTATAATAATAAGTTCCTATTCATTGGTGATACTTCATAGGAAATCTGTATTGAAGTAGCGAAAAGTGGTGATCTCAAACAAGTATGCATATCTAAATTCTAACTTTACTCTACTATGCTGCAAGCTTGTTCCTGATCAGTAACTCAAAAACTCCTTTAGAGTATTTAACATAACACGTACAGTACAGCCTGGATCTATTCACAGCATAGAATACTATAAAGCCACTGATTTTTCCATCCTGAAATTGCTCCCTGTGGTTAGGAACAGGTGCACAATATAGAAACAAAATTCAGTGTCAACACAACTTATATCAGCTGGCCTAGGATCACTGCCTCTAAGGCTAAAATAGGCTATGCCAAAGCAAACACAATTCACTGTCATAGCCAACATCAGGAGCCATCAATACATTTATACTGAATGTTTTAGGCAGAGTACTGTTGCCTCTTCAAAAGGTAAACTAGTCTTGACCCGTACATGCCCTTGCTCAGTAGTACCACTGTCCATTGACAACTATCTGATAATGCATAGGTGCAGTTCCTCCTTTAATTTTAATGATCCTCACAGCCCATTTTCTACTAGCTATGGTCACAGTTCTGAATATGTGTGTTCCTCTCTCTGGATAGTTCTGTACTACCAAACAATTTTCTCACCCAAAACAATGAAAATGCAGAATGTGATGTCTTAAGATGTCTCACGATTAACGTTTACCTGAACTGTGAATGTTTTTTTTTTTTTTGTTTTTTTGAATTATTTGTAGGTTTTCCTCTTAAGTAAAATTAGCTATGTGCCTTTACTTTGCATTTGAAAATCCCATTCTCAGATACTACTTACAGCCTGTGTTGCAGTAAGTCTACAGTTAACAAGTGGGAATATCTGAAAACTGGCATCTTACAGAGGCAAAATTAGCCATTTTGTTTCTGAGAAAAAACGAACACTTTTTCTTAAGCGATAGAAAACATAATTCAGAGAACAGGTACACATCAAAACATTGTTCAGGTATGACCTCTAAGAAAGATTAGGGGGAGACATCTGAGGACTGCCCTGCCCTCTAAAACATCATTACAGTAGGTCTCTCTTTGTATCAATGAGGCAAACCAAGGTAATAGGCAAAACCAGTAAAATAATACTACTGAAATTTTGTTTATTCTTGTCAAAAGATTAAAAGGACCTTTGTCACAAGTGGATTACTGACCACTACCCATTCATTTTTGCTAACTCCCTCTAATACTATTTGTGCATTATATTGGGCATTGGGTGTTGCTCGTAACCAATAAATACACTAGCCACAAATGTTCATGGGCCCAGACCTTGCATGAAGAAGATAGATAGTGCAGACATTTAGCTGTTAGACTGTGTATATATTAGTGTTCCTGTCTAAAGCCCTGTACTGATGTCCATTGGATGTCAGAAGACCGTGTCTGGAAACAATATTTTATGATCATCTCTAGTGACAGATGAAGGAATGAGTGAAGTACACACAGTATGATTCTGTTCAATGGAAAGGTGGGAGGACAAAGGAGTGGAACCCAATTTGCTGTTCTCCATGGCAGTGAACAGCAAACTTTCCTAAAAAGTTGTTCATAAATTCACGGCGGTGGAATGAACAATCTTTGGGGACTGATGTACACATCGGACTTTCACCCTTAAAGTACTAGACACCAGCCTGGTAACTTGACCACTTGCTTTAATACTTTATTCACAGAAAACCAACTACTTTTATACTCACTTGCTTCAAGCTGGAAACTCAAAGTACTCAACTGGGAGTCAGCATGAATGCCGGGTTATTAGTATTTTTTTGATGCTTCTCCTAATATGGATGCTTTTTAGGGTTGGTGAAACAAAGCATTCGTTCAAAGGTAGACATGACAACCAGACAAGCGAAAGTTTCAGGACACGTAAGCAAAAAAAGCTTCCTCATTGCTCCCATGACACGTTTCTTTTTCAAGTCTTTACAGCACATATAATTTATAGACCTCACATGATCCCAAACTGGCGCCATACAAACACTACCAGGAAAGAGGCTAAAACACAACTTTTAGCACTTCATTTTACAAATCCGTTCCCCAAGTCTTCATATAAATATTTCCCAACTTTGTCTTCAAATTTAAAGCTCTCCCAAAGGTAAAAGTTAAGCAGCCTTCAAACTAGTAAATGTGTTTACTTTGAAACCGACATGTTGTTTCAAGGAAGAGAAAATTAACAGAAGAAAAACAAATTGGAGCACTTATTAAAGAAAATAGACCATCTGTTTTTAGAGTTTAAAGTCAACTTATTGCAGGAATTTAAATCACCTCTTTTTATTTGTGTTATTATTTGAATAACTTTTTACAAACAAACTTTGATCTTGGCAAATTCAAACATGAGCTTTAAGATGGACAATAGGCTCCTTTTACTACTCTGTTAACACAACAATAATTTGAAAACCCGTTTAATTAGTATATTCCAATGCATATCATATTTCCTCAACAATAACTGCTCTGTTAGGAGATTGCCGATGAAACGATCAAATTACTTGCCAACAGCAACCTTCAAAATGTTTCAGCACTAAGTTCATAGTATGATGCAGCCATAAGCCTCAAACACAAATGATTCCAAGTATTTAATACAGTGAATGATGGACATTCTATTTCTTGTATATTTGTTTACTTTTTAATTACAGTTTTTATTTTAATAATGACTTCTATATTATTCTACTTTGTCAACCTGCTAAAGACAGGAATTTAGGCAAATTATACTACAATAATAAATCCAAATTAATGAAGTCAAGTAAATACTTAACACACAGGGGAATGATAACCGTATGGAGAAACCTAATTTTTATATTCCAATATATATATTTTATCAACAAATTGTTATGTTGGTTAGTAATTTGACCATCTAGCAGAAGAAAAAATACTTAAAGCAGACACCCCCCCCAACCCAAATTTATTTTAGGCTGTGTAGGAAGAAGCTGTAGGTGGGTGGCAGCTCCTGTATTGTGACCCAACTTTTACTAACCACCCAAAAACAGCCAGATGGTTACTGAAAAGTACCATGTGGTACATGGTAAAGGGGTTGAGAAGAACACTACTTAAAGAGTAGGATTGGAGTTTTGTATAAAAATGAAGAATTGGATAAGGACATATAGGCTATAGGTAGAAAACCCTTTCAATAAATACCATCATATAAGCTAGAACTTCTGGAAAAGACCAGGAACAGCAGGCATTCAGATTGGGGCTGATCTTGTGCCTGGGGAATTCTTACAAAAGAATGGATTTAGGAAGTTATTTGAAATACCCAGTGGAACAACACCCCTCCTTAGCTGTTTATATGAAGTCTTACCTGAACAATTTAAAGGGTGTAAAGAAAATTTTCACCATTGGCAAATTTTAACATAAAATATATACAGCCTGTTCCAGACCAAATGGGCGACTCAAAATCTTTATATTCCCGAACCAACAAGGCCAAGGTAGAACCTACTATGGTGTTCACAACCACTTCATAAAAAAAATGGAATGTAACTGGGCTGGCAAGCTAACGTTCTTTTGAGGTAATCATACATGAAGATGCCAATTCCATGTGTACAAATTTAATATTTTGCCTGGAATGACCACCATTAGCAAGATGGGTTCCATTATTCAGAGTTTCGTGCACTCCTGTTATTAACCTGGATGAACCTTTCAAATTATTCTACCATCATGATGCAGAGGTGGTGACAACCTCCCCCAGCTTCGCACAAAGCACATCCTTTCTAAATAATGAGGATAAGGGAACACTAAAATTCCACAACCTGTCAAAGAAGAGAATCCGGAACTCTCCCGCTGAGAAGCTAGAGTAAACTGTGAAATATCTGTAGGATTTGGTAAGAGGTGGAGGGCTGGAAGCAATTTCAAGGCCAAGCACTAAACAAACACAAACACATGGTACCTTTCTGCTCCCTTGAGACCCACAGGCTGAAGATAACCACATACAACATACATATTTTAAAGTCTCATTTCTTTTACGTTCCTCCAAACAGTCTCCATTTTATGCAATATAAACACTAGACACCCCATATAAAGAATTTTCCACGTTTCTAATAAAAAATCTTCCTGCTAATCGTTGGTCGCTGGTACATTACCCAGCATCTGTTTCTCCTTTATCTATCTGATGCTTCGCTGCACACAAATTGGAACAATCAGCCATTATGGCAGAACAAAATAATGGAATTAAAGGCAAGAATTTATTGCAATGGTTTGCCCAGCTTCCCATGTTTCATATTATAAAGCAAAAAATAGCTCAATTTCATTAAAGAGGACCTCTTATAAAGAATAACCAGATTAAGCCATGGCTGTTGAGACAGGAAACTAAAAGAATTGACTGCAAATATTTATGTACTGCTAGTGAAACAACAAAGCAAAACATTTCACCCAAATTAGAAACAGTAATGCTATACATCAAACGTTATTATCTTTTTTGTGCTCAGAAGAAAGCATCCTGCGGTGAGGAAGTAGGGATGCTGCTATTGTTTATCTCTACTTATGACTATACTTGTTCCGTGGCGGACATGTTCATCCAAATGTTCCATGTTCTGAAATAGAATAAGGCCATCTGCTTGTGCTCTTACCTAGGACAAACATGCAAACCAGGACAATCAGCGACTGTAGGAACTATAGCTAGATAGCCAGGTGACTGGTATTTTCAAAGGGAAACAACCAGGATAAGTTCTTGCATCTTCAATTTCTCTAGATGACTTCAGAAAAAAGTGACAACAAGTAAATTTAGCCAGCTGCTACTGTTTGGAGATATGTTTTATAGAGAAAAGGAGATTCCAAAACTACAGGGTAATCCCAACTAGAATTTCCAAAATGCAATAAAGCGGCTTTACTTAACTTTGCCTTCTTACACGGTAATTTGGTCCTCTGTCATTCCTCAATAACTTAAGGAGGGGATTTTATTCATTTTTTATTGTTTATTGGGTAGGAAGAAGCTGTAAGCGGGTGGCAGCCCCTGTATTTGTGGATACCCAACTATGACATCTACATGAGTTTCTTGGAAAATCACTAATTTGGCATTGACTTATCTTTGCAGTTATAACAGCTTCTATTCTTCTAGGTAATAATAGGTATGTTATTCTGGGTTTTAATGGCGTACTTTTAAAATTTAGTACAGCCTGTGAGAGTTTCTGCCCATTTACATAAAATTTCAAATGTGAGTTCAGGTACTGATGTTAGATAGGAAGACTTCCTCACAGTCTGCAATCCCAAAAGTGGTGAAAGCTAGAGGTCAGTGATTGTCACTTCAGTTCCAAACTGTCAAACTACATCTGACCATACACCTAGCACTGTCCACGGGGACACAGTCACAATGGAACAGAAAAGGGCCTTCCCTAAAATGTTTTCACAAGGTTGGAAGGGAACAACTGTCTAAAAAGTATTTGTAGGAAGTAGCATTAAAATACCCTTCAAGATTAACATCTGAACAAAATCATTTAAAGCAGTATCCACATATAATGGCCAATTAGGTAGGTATGATGGTCATGTGTCTGAATTTTATGGCCTGTGTGGTTAGTTAGCCTCTGTGGCTAGTTTTGATTGAAGAAAAAAATGTTTTGGTCTGCAATAAGGAACCCCGGTAAACACATGAAAACATACAAATTTCATGTAAAGAGAGAACATAATGGAGACAAAACCTTAGCCCCAAGGCATGAATGTTAACACATTGACCTCTGTGTATTGGTCTCCATACAAAAAAGGCAAAAATGAGTTTTGTTACAATAGGTTGCTGAAAGGTTTCAACTGCCTTCCTCACAGGAGCAAATACTTAAAAAAACAAAGAAAAAAATCTCCTTTCGGGGATGGCTCTGGTTTATAAGTACAGTAGTAGTTGGTCCATGCTGAAAAGCAAACCATTTTACCAGCTTAAACACTGTATTTGTTTAAAATTGGTGACTGTGCACAACATTTATGGTTCCCATATTCTATAAAAAAAAATTATATTTATAGACTATGGTAGGGCGTGTGACACAAGATCACTTTTCACGTTTTACCAGTTGTATCTTCTTGATAAAGACTACAAATGCAGGTTGCTGGCAAGCTTCCAATATAAATTCAATGTGTTATCAAGTATCAACATGACCGTCACAAATATCAACATATAACATACCTATATATGGGAAACAATGTTTTTTAAACACAGATAATGCATTCCAGTGAATTCTTTACCATCATACAGGTAGAATAATGAGACAATCCCTGCCCTCCAGCAAAGTAGTAAATAAAGCATAGTAGTATACAATCTTACTAAGTTATTTTTTTATACAGTATCTAAAAAAAATGGCCTAACTGAATGTCTATCTAAAGAAAAATGGCCACTTCTGATCAATGTTCGATTGATATATCAATCAACAATGCCCCAATTTTAATACATGTCCATTAGATTTTATATTTTAATAAATCTAATTCATGAAACAAATATATGGCCACCCTTAACGTAGTGGCTGAATAATTTTTTTTTTTTAATTCATGCCTAATTTTACCTGGTAATCCTGCAAATAAAAACTGACTCTGTGCACCATATCTCAGTTTAAGGTGCCATCTTGGTAGAGGTAAGGCTTTGGTTTTTCATGTCATAGCTGGCACCCTACTGTGTGATGACTGTTGAGGAAATAAAGTAAAGGTGAGTTGGAGGAAGAATATACCCACAGAATAAATGAAGCGGGAAAAATCTTGCACTGCCGGTCTTCACGTACAACATCCTGTACAGCAAGGAGAACAGCTAATAGAACATTGGTGACAAAACCATTAGATACTACCAAATTTGTCCTTTAAATATGTTTATACTTTGTTAAAATCTAATTAAGTAAAGCAATTCCCCATACAAAGTGGTGGCCCATACTGTATACCAGAGACTGCTGAGTCAACTAGAAGACGACTTGGCATGGAAACCATTCATAAATGTGCGCACATAACACCAATCCTAGAAAATAACACTTATCATTTATGGTCTCTGCCAGGAAGTAAATCAATGAGTAAGAATCTGGTGTCTGACATATGCCATCATTTCTTTGTACTGTAACAAACAATTTTCATCTCACAATACGAAGATGACTCATAAGCCCGCTTTATTACCTCAAACATCACACCAATATGTTGAAAGCAAAGCACACTCATGAGCCACATTTCGAGTCAATGTCTGAGCGCTGATATTTCCCCCCCCTTCAGGATTGAGACTTTAAAAAGAATTGAAGTTGAGAATAATTAAGAAAAGGCATTGCGTAATGCCCCTATCCCAGCAGCGAGTCACTGGCCCGCGTCCAACTATTTCAGCTCTGGCCACCTGCTGTGAAATTGAAGGATAAAAATACCGAATTCACCCTGTGCCATATTTAATACCACAGGCAGCATACCATGTAGTCTGTTTGGGATTAAAAAAAATATTAATAATTAACTTGTCATCACAATGGACTATTGTATGCAAGATTCAAAGTACGAAGAAAGCTATTGTCCCATTCCAAGCCTAAAGCTGCGTACACACGGCAAATTTTTCTCGCCCGATAAATCGGTATCGGCCAATTATCGGGCGAAAATCTGCCGTGTGTACAGTCGGTCGTCGTCCATCGTCCGACGACCATCCTGGCGGATCCATGGACGATGGACGACGACCGATCCTAATGAAAGGGAAGGGGAGAGCGCGCAGCAGGGTGCCGCTCCGTCGCTCTCCCCCTCCCCTCTCCATAGAGCATGAACGGTGCTGTATGTACAGCATCGTTCATGCATCGTGCAGTCTTTTCTCGTTGGAAAGGATCGTGAAAGATCCTTTCCAACGAGAAAAATTGCAGGTGTGTATGCAGCTTTACACTTAAGTACTTTTCAGCTCTGAAATAATTAACAATCTAATTTATTGCATGTGCTAATGCCTTTTTCAAACAAATATAAATTGTTTTTTATTTTATGTTTTTTAAAAAATTCATCTTTTTGCACGATTTAGTGCTGCCAATCTCCAACTGATTTTCTTGCAGCCACCTTATGACTACATGCATTTAAGGCATTTCCCAAGGGGCACAGTTATCTGATGATGACAGCAACAGTGTACCATGTGTAGCAAAATCCACTTGTACTCCCAGTTAAAAGCCCATGTAACAACAGGGTACAAATGGAAAATATGGACAAAGCCAAACTTTACCAGAAAACATACTGTCTCTAAGTAAATGGCAGCAAAAATACAGACCAGAAGTTTTTTTTTTATTATAGACCTGGCATTTTCAAAAAACAGACAAGCAATGGAATTATTTTTTCAGATTTAAAGAAAACCTGTACTCGGAAAGTATGGAGGCAACCATTTCTGTCCTCTCCTTCTAAAAACAGTAGCTCTTATGCCAATCCATGGTCAGTTGCTGGTAGATGAATATAGGATTGGAGCAGACTAGTATATTTTCCCTAATCTACATGCTCTGGGTCAGTAATCATCAATTGTTGGGGCAAGAGACAGCCAGGCAATTAGAATGTCCAAGAAGGTGGTTAGTTTTTCCTCATACAGGTTGAAATAATGTCCAGCTTTTCCATCATCGCCTGGAATTCCATTCCAACAGTTCTTCAGGTATTTCTGGCATGCAGGATACCCAAAAATAAGCAGCACATGCACAAACACATTACACATAACTTTGCCCTCACACTTAATCCAATACACTGTAGCAGCCAGTTTACTTTGTGAATGACAGATGTTTCAAACAATAAGCGTGCAAACACTAGGTGAAAATGAAAAATGAACCCTCATTGTGTATACAGTGAGCAGCAGCTCCTTCTGACCTCCCCAATCAAATGACTAATTATACAGCATTGTGAAAACATCACAGCAAGGAAATTATTACTAGACAAGCAAACAAACGACGATAAATCCTCACCGCCCCCCACCCCGCGGACTAAATGGTTTATAAAGTTATTATTATCTGCCTTGTGCAGTGGACACCAAGAAAGTGTTAATATAACACAACTTGTATAATGGTTAACATACCAGCATGGCAACTGCAGAAGCAACTAAATGATTGAAGAAATTAGGTCATGTGTATGCCTGGACAAGTATATGATTAACCGATCACAAAATGGGTCTGTGGAACATACATATGAAGGTTGAATATTTTTAAATAGCAAAAATACCTTCCCCATGTCCCACTAAAATGCCTTATATCATTATTTTACAAGTCAATTTTGAAGCCTATTGCACACTTGGCAAGTAACATGGTACATGGCTACTTCTTCTAATGAAGTAGATTAGCATAATATTGTAAATAAAACTATTTGTCATGGTAAGGAACCTTTTTAACATAAGGGAACCTTGCTGTCTTCAGGGAATCCCTGCTCTAACTCCTACAGCTCACAGTGCATTAGTGTAGTAGTCAATGGGAAGAATGTTTCTTATATTGCTGCCTAGTGGGGAGAATGTCACCCTTACAGACAGCCATAAAGATCATTTGGGGGTCACAAACTGAACTGAGATGCACATATTGCTCATTACTCAAGGAACCTCTAGAACCCTCTGGAGGAACCCTGGTTGAGAAACACTGATCTTAGTGAAGTAGATGGATGGAAGTGGCTTACAATATATACATGTAAAAGTATATCCCTAGAATTACATTTTTCTAGATGTTTTACTATATTTAAAACAATCCTATATCAATAAATCAAGTCAAATTATGTTTTGTCCTTTGGCAACATCTTGAAGGCAATACAACTAGGGATGAGCGAGCGAGATTTCTAAAAATCGATCTTGTGGCGAATTCGGCTGTTCTTGCTTACCGAGAATGTAAGCGAGAATAGCTGGTGTAAATTCGCTGATCGAGAACAAATTTTACCTTAACGGTCAATATATGTTGACCGTTAATCTGAAAATATAGCCAATTAAATAATTTTATTGCTTTGCTCTTAGTAACATCTGTGTCCACACAACATTCCAGGCCCTTGTCTGCCGCCATTATATCTACCGATCTATCAATGTCCAGAATGGACGTAGTGACATACAAACATACGTTTACTGTCTATTGTGAAAATGTAGTCTCTGTGGGAGCAGCTGCAGCCGTACTACAGTAACACGACAGCTGTCTGTCTCCGTCCAAAAAAACATATGCCGCACCAAAAAATCCATGCTTGTGGACTAGGAAGACGACTGGCGTCAGAATAAATTGTACAAGAAGAAGATCCCAGCGATCCCGGCCTGAAATAGCTCCTGAGGGCTCCAAACTGGCTCCCACACAAGATCTAAACATTTTGCTGCACAAAAATAAACATCTCTACAAAGTACTGAAGAGATTTCTATTTACAAAGGAATATTCTATGGCTGGGTCACTGCTCTTTTAATAAGATAGAAAGCCATGACCGAAATACCTCATCAAACAGGAAGGATAAATATTTGCAGATAGAGACAATATTCTGCCGTGTGTGTGCCTGTTACTTGACATAACCCCTGCATCAGAAATAAAAATCCAGCTTTTTTTTTTTTTAATTTTTAAATAATAGTGGTCATGATAGTGGTTAATAAAAAATGTGCCCATTGAGTTTGACCATTAAAAGAGGATCGTATCACAGAAGGTATGTATAGGCAGAAATGTAATTATAATACTTCTCACGAGCTTGCAGGATAACTAAATACAAATGTACAGATGTGATATATTCCAGCCTACCAGTTCCTGTATATGGTGGCTGCATCAGTTTTTATTTCTAAGACTAAACAGATGAAGTATTATCAACAAGTACAGGAATAACTATTGGTCTTGTAAAAAAAAATGTAATGTCCATGCCATTTCCCATGAGCTGAACTAAAAAAGAAAAAAAAAAAGTGGCTTACCTACTTCACTACACTACTAATCTCCCATTGATGAAGAACCACAGATATGTTTGTAGTCTATGCTGCAATCTTGCTAACATTTCCAACAGTATTGGGCCAGTGTATCCAGAAAGGCGAATGCAATCCCTCCCATGTATTGTTTGGCACAAGATCCAGATCACAAGATTAAAAGACTACCAGCATACAAGAAAATCTGTTTCGTCAATTTTTTGTTGGTATGATGTAACAAAGGTCATATAGCCAATGTTTTGGAGGCCAGATGGGTCCCTTTCCCAGGGCGAAACAAGGAGTCACCGAGATGCCAAAGTTTCTGAGGCCCACAGGGTCTCCTCCTCAAAGTGGTCCTGAGGAATGGCCACCATGTAGCTGACTTTACTGGCTTCATGCTACTATTCGGTAAGAATAGGCACATGGCCTAGGCAGCAATGTAGGGGACAAAGTAGTGTTGGGATCTGATGGTGAGAGTCAAGGAAAGCACCAGGGGATGATGGGGAACTGATGGTATGAGTCAGAGAAAGCGCCAGGATATGAAAGCTTACAGAAGTGTAGGTTTCTTAGGGGCCAATCGTTCTCCAAGAGAGTAAAGATTCAATGAAATCCAATTCCCATTCCTTTTTAGACAGAATTGGAAATCGCCTGGGAACTTTTTACAATACAGAAGTAATTATATGTGTTACAATGTTGGCTTTACTTGCCAATATATACTTAAAATGGCATCTTAAAAAATAAATAGTAAACTCAAAGAAATGGCATTGAAATAGATCTCCTCTAAGCTAGTGTACACACTTAAGAAGAACTAAAAAGATTTCCTATTGTACCATGTGTTACTGCTAGCCATTCATTCTAAGACAGTGACTCAGATATATATGTGCAGACATGCTGCTTGTGAGTATGGGATTTTTTTTCTATTTTCATGCAAAGTGTAAACTTAGCTTGGAAAAGAAAGGCTGCCAATCCAAGACCACAACATATATTATTACAATAATATCCTCCACCGTCACTGTCACACTGGTCTGTTACCAAATGCACTAGAAGCCTAAAATTTTAACAAGCATTTCTGAAAGTTGCCATAACCCATGCCTCTCTGTGAGTTTATTTGACCCCCAATGCAAAAGTAGGGAACAACCCAGTAGCAGTTTGGTGAACTGGTTGAAAATAAATGTATGCTCTTAGAGCAGCATGCCTGAAGGCACAATATTGTGTTTCTTTGGTGGGAAGGGACGCATACAGAAGAGCAGGCGTGAGAGGCCAGAAAAAAAGCACTGGCATTGCTAAACTTTTCTGAATTTTCTTTACATTACCACCATCATAGCTGAAATTGTTTATGTAAAAAATTCTACCCAGCACTGACATTTCTGTTTTAGTTAACACTCATGTGTCTGGATTATCCAATGTCTTCCTACATCTGTGTTACTTTAAAAGAGATATTTAATGACAGTAATTTCCTCTGTAAGCACAATGCAGAAGCAATGTTTACAGTCCGAGGGCGTACATATGCAGTGGCCTATAGCAGGATTGGAAAACCCAAGATCTAACAGATTCACTTTCCTTCCTTCACTGATAAACAGAACTATGGTTCCACTTTTTAAAATACATGATAAGGCAGTTCATTATTGCAGAACAGGACAGGCAAAGTCCTATCTGTAATAATTCCTCCTACCTGCCTGATTGCTCCATAGTGTGGAGGTGAACATGCACAGCTTCAGGTTTGGTTGCCAGGACATCCAGCAATCCCATTTTCCTCTGCACATGTCGGGAATGAAAGAACTGCTACGCGCCTATGCAGGGGTTACATCATGTCAGCCAATCAAGATGACCAAGGATCTTTTTCAGGAAGAGAAGAAGATGGTGGTGCCCTGCGAGGGAACGACGACAGGTGAATAGTACATGTTTATTTCCACTTTTAGTAGCTAAATAAATTTACTTTATCCAACCATGCTCCCAGATAAAAAGATTTATTTACAAATCTGCTTTTAAATTAGGAGCTCTATTATGACTATTCTGCCTGCATTAGTCAGGAAGAGTCAATGCATAACTATAACTCTGGTAAAACTATACCTGGGGCTTTCTGAGTCGTCTCTGCTCAGCACACTCAGGTATCATAAAGACAACGGATGAGACATATTGAGACATCTCTTGCAACAACAAGGTCATGTAGTAGGTTACCTGGACAAGAGAAATGCTGTTCATCACAAGCATGAGGCTTCTTATTGAAAACAACCCTCTGCAATCAATGCAAATGGATTGTCCTAATTTTCTAGCCAGAATAGTAATAAAAAGTCAATGAAACTGTAAAAAAAAAAAATAGTAACTTCAGCACACACATAACCCCTATGTAGGATTTATATTTGTCCGAGCTGATCAACAGGCCAGGGCATGCTACAGAAATATGAGCCCAAATTTATAAATTGCGGGTACAGGAATATTTCCAGTCTGGTCTGTGACACATTTAGAATATTGTGTTTACACCAGGAGAACACTTTAGACATGCGACATAAAGACATCTATGTTCCATGAGTTTTCATAATATCTAATTAGGGTTTGGAAGGAATGTTTTCCATCACAGGAGCGAGAAAACAATACATACTGATCCCAATGCTTGCTGGACCTGTGAATAGATTCTGAGGTGTAAGAATTACCATTATATAATATGTAAACAAAGACAATCGCCTCTGGATTTACTTAATATAAGGGTCTGCAGCTCATTTTTTAATAGTTTCAACCTAGAGTTCAATTAAAGTAGAAAATGCTTTTGAAAGTTATATTTTACTTTTACAAGTCTGGTCCCTTATGGAGAGTAAAATTTCTAGAGGCTCCAGCAGCAAATTCTCCCCACTTTATTTCCTATATTTACACACACAGACTTTCCCTGTAGTGTAAAATACACACAAAAAGCACAAATATAAAGCACAACGCTCTTGGAACACCTAACATAAATACAAAGTGTCAGGACCAGAGGGTCTCCAGGAGATAGAAGAATCAGAAGTGTTAATCACCATTTAGGGGAATTTATTCTCTGGTAAAATAGGAACAATTTCTCCAAATTTAAAAAAAGCCAAGTAACCAACCGGTTAATTTTTCAAAAAGGGTTAATAAGGCCTACCAATATTAATAAAACCCAACACAATCAAAGAACAAATATAAAAGCCAATACAAAATAAAATAACACTAAATGCATTATAATGAAATAATCTCCACATTAATGGGTTTACACAGGGACAAACATTTAAAAGAAGAATGCCCCTATTGTAAAGTAATTCTCTTACATGAAGAAAGCAGGACATTGCAGTAAACTGAATATCCTGGAATGGATTACATGATAAAAACAACACATCTCCAGCACCTTTGATGTCTCCTGCAGGCTCCTGTCATTACTGACATCACAAGGTAATTAAGGGCTCTCCTTCTAACCTTGGACAGGACCAGTCATACTGGAAGGAAAAACAGGACTGCTCTGGGGGTTAAGCACTCTGTAGGTGGAAAATAAAAAAGAACAAGGCATTTGTTCTTTATGATCTCCTTCAGATCTCACAGAGTGACTAACCTAAAACTTCTGTCAGATGTGATTCTAGAACAGCTAGTATAACACTTTGTGACATCTACATCTTCATTGGAGAGGCCAAGCTTCACTATTGCTGTCTTGGCTATGTTGTCCATTTTGGTACAGGATCCAAAGACAAGATATGGAAGTTCACCATAGACCATCCTAGTGACCTTTAGTCTAAATTCATAGCAGCACAAGGATTCCATCTTGATACTACCGACCCCAAATGCCAATGACTAAGACTTTTTATATGGCATATGTTTAGGGCCCTCCTACGACGACCTGTTGTCCCTGGCTCAACAGACAAGGAACTAAATGCAAGAAAAGAAAGATCCAAATACTTTGCGTCATGCCAGACTTCATGGTGTCCCAACACACCAATGAAAAGCATGTTATATAAAAATGTATTAATATTTAATGAAAAAAAAATGCAGAGAATGTCTATATTGACTAAGGACTTTGTAATGTGCCAAGTAATATATCAGTGTTACATAAATATTGTGTAGTAATAATAATAATAATAATAATACAAATATTAGTCAAACTCTAATCTTTGTAAAGGGAGCTTCTCTGATTGGATGGCGGCAGAGTAATATGAAGTTATGGCTCCTGGTCAAAATTAAAATCCAAAACAATAGATCTGGAGAGTATGCTAGAGTCAGAAAATTACTTTCCCAGGGCAAAGTATTCTTCTGCACAGCCATTGTAAGATAAAGGTGACATGGCAATAGTATTTACAGAGGGCTTTCCTAGTTCTAAAGATAAACTATGAAGTCCAGATAGACACTAGAAGGCTGTGTGTGTGAATGGGGAGAAGGTTTTAATGGTCTGAAAAAACGCAATGCGTCCAGACAGTCCTAAATCAATCAAATGTCTCTGGTACTGTGATTCAAACATCATGTGGCACATGTCCAGTCCAAGAGATGTTGGTGTCATGCTGACAAAGAAACATTGGATTTTAAATCTGTATGGGATTGAAAGGGTGAAGTTCCTAAAACTCATAAAACAGGGCTCCGTGATCCAGACTTATTTACTAATGGAAAAAAAAATGGAACCTATCTTTCCCATCTTTATTATAGAGAACAAGGACTTACTTGGCTGCTGGGAGTATTGCACTCCACATAATAATTAACCCCAAATATTTTCTAATAAAAGCCTAACGTCATTGGCGATTGTACCTTCTTTATTGAAGCAGTTTTTTCCTTTTTTAGCACAAGTAATAAAAATTACCTTAACAATTACTAACCTCCCCCACCCCCTTGTACATACCTTTATCAGGTTTTCCATGACGTTCTTTTTTTCCTCATTTTATGTACTTTTTTACACTAACAATTTAAAATAGACTTTTTTAAAAGGAATATCAAATACAAAGCCCATACATTTTTAAGGGGACTATAGGGAGCGCTAACTGTATTGGCAATGAGTTTTAGCAATTTCGTACAGCCCTAGTCTCCAACTACACCTGGAGCACATCTGCAACCATTGACAAGGTCCTGCAGCGAGCCGGCAGTCTATGCTCATACACTGTAATACTTGCAGTGTCTAAACATTTTCTGTAGCATTACATACACAATATATTATGTAGGCCCTTTGGTGATGTAAGGGGCTGCACATGAGGCCCCGATATAAAGTAAGTTGACCACCACTACCCTATACAAACAGGATCCTACCGGTATAAGCAATGCTGTTTTTACTACTTGATGTATTGTCTTTTTATGTTCCTTGGCTCTTACTCCTGAATTCTTTGTGTTAAACTCTGCCTGTGTACGATGTATACATTTATTGGTAAAAGTACAGTAGGGACCACAAATCTCAATAAAGAATTTTTTCATCATGCTTGCTAAACACCACATAAATGTGAAAAAATTCCTTTCTGGTAACCATCTCTTTGTTGTTCACATAATTTTGCCTTAATCCTCTTCCACAAATACATTTTTCTTGTGGGATCTGTACAAAAACCCGAAAAACATGAATGAAGTGCATTGATAATGAAAAACAAATCACAATAAATGTGGGACAAAGAGTTTTTAGGAAAAACTGTTGAGCTTTCTCTTTTTCTTCATTGCATACGGTTTAAATTTGTTGTATTATGTGTTCCTGGTCAGGCTCCACGTCAGTCTGGCAAATGCAGTAAACCATCCTTTAACCCTTACCAGGAACCAGAAGTTCTCTAACTTCTTTGACTACTTTTTCCCCTTATAACATTTTATAGCATTGTTAATAAATTATTATTAAACTATTTATAAAGCGTCAACATATTATGCAGCTCTGTACATTAAATAGGGGTTGCAAATACCAGACAGATACAAACGACACAGGAGGAGGAGAGAAACTGCTATACTTCTCTAAATCTAGGAATGACTACCAACCAACATTGCCAGGTCCTTAACCTAACACTTACAGGGTTAGATAGACAGCACTAAGCAAAGTAACAGAGCTTCAGCTTGCTCACAGTGCATGGTTAATACTAAGGGACACCATGGAACTATAAGTTAGAAATAAGGCAAGTTATGAATGCTGTGAAAAATATGATTGTATAAAATGTTTTTTAATTTTTTTTTTTTTTTTTTTATATAGAACTGCCATGGTTTCAGTATTATTTATAACCAGGCAAGGCTTTATTGCAGAAAGCGACAAGCAATACTTACCTGCCCAATCACTTCACTATTGTCAAAAAATGGGGGGCTGCACAGCTCAACATGAAGCCTGAGTACCTGGACCATCCCAAGTTCCCCTGCTGGGAATGAATGAACAAACAGGCAGGAGTTGTTTCATCTCAGCCCCACCAATCAAGATGTCCACAGAACAAAACCAGAAGAAGGAAAAGATAGTAGCACCTGCAACAGATTGGGGACAGCTGAGTGTTGCAATCAGGCAGGCTGGGGTATTTTATTGCAGAAGGAACATCACCTTTAGGACCTGTGGGGTTGCAATTAAAAAAAATGGTTTAGTTCCGCCTAAGGTAAGACAAAGTATTTGGAAATTACCATCTTGGCAACTTTATTGTTTGATGTTGATGCTGGATGAAGTGAATGCATCTGACAAGACAAGTTTAATTCTAAAGACGCACACTGGCATCTTTGTACACAGAATAAGGCTTGTCCTCTTGGCACCAGGATAGTTTCTGGGGTATGTGAAATATGCAGGTAAACACTGTACTCAGCATAACATACTGTTCTATCCAGACAGGACGGATGTTTTCTGCAAAGTCCTTTATCTTGGCACAGAATGGGAATCAGCAATAAAAGTGTTTTATTATATATTTTCAATTAGCTACCCCACACTGACTCATTATAGCCTGATATTTATCTTTCTGGGGAGCCAAATGTTGGTGTTTTTCCAATAATACAAATCATTTTCCTAATAATGTCTGTATGCAATGAACACATGAAGATGTAAGGCAATAAAAAAACAAATAGCAGCAAAGAAAAAAGTTTATATCTTTGAATTCAGTTTATTGCTATGACTAATTGAAAAACAAAAGAACAAAAACGGGTCGACAAAGATTTAATGAGTAGATATCTGATGATAGCAAGAAAGTAAGTTGTTTAAACCTTTCAGAAACCAGGCACACAATAGCATCTGCTTACACCCAAAAGGAATATAACCATTGTAAGATGGATCAGTACCACCTAAGCTACAGAAGCATACCATACTTTACCTCCTGGTTAGGATTTTCAAAAAGGGATGGGATGAATCAACAGGTTATGTAAAAATAATCTCATATCTACATATATATTTTTTGTTCCCCTAGGTTTTTCGTGGGTGGCTATTAAAAACATAAAATACTTGGAAGAAAAGCTGAACAGCTGAGGCATCAGAATCTCAACAGTTCCCACAGACGAAGCAGCAATATTTCCAGCAGTACCATATGGCAGCGACAGTTGGACAATCAGAAAAGCTGGGGCATTCCAAAACATTTAAAAGTAAACTCATTGCTGGAAACCTGAACAATAAACTGACTCCTTTTAGGAGATTACTAAAAAGCAGATTATCTGTAGCTTAAAGAGTAGGTCAGGATGGAGCAGGGAATGTTAGAGGAAGTCAAGAATCTCTTTTTGAACTCAAACTTTTTTTATATTCAATACGGTTTATGGGCAGCTGTCAAATTGAGAAATTGTGAAAAAATGAGCAGCTATCTCCCAACCTATATTTTTTTTGCATGGACATCTTTGTCCATCTACAAAATGCCAATGGAGCACAAAATCGGTCTCCGCAAAAACACTTCGTAATGTCTAGTCTTCATAACGTATATTACTTTGTATTTATATAGTGGTATTTATATAGTGGTATATATTCATACTAGCGGTATTTCAAAGTGGCATTTACTGCTCTCGCAACAGCTAGGCAATTGGAATCAGTAACAAATAGGCTTTTTAAGGTGTTTCCAAGTGGCTGCAAAGTTTAAAATGTGTAAGCAATGACGAGTAGTTCCAATTCAATTCTATGGAAGTGGCAGGAGCTTTTGGAGATTTTCTAAAGCTTGCCTGTTGCACACAACTTTAGAAGATACCAGAACAAAACAGATTTCTCCCAAGCCCCTTAGGCTGGGCACACCACCCGGCTGTTTTTAAGCGCTTACTGAAAGGTTGGTCTCAATACAGGGGAAACGGTACAGTTGAGGCATAACACAAAAGCGATGAAAAATTGAAGCATTCTACAGGGGTGGGCATTTTAAAGTTGAAACAAAGTATAGAGAGGGGTAGAAAGCTGACAGAATTAAAGGGGTTACTAGATTCCTATGGCCACAACAACTGGGAACACTAAATTTGTCACATGTTGCCCTGTCCCATTTTTGACCACCCATCTACAGCTTCTCTCCAACCAGCTGGAAAAAAAATATCTTTGGAGAACACCAAAAAAATATGTGCCATTGCTTGTCCTGGGGTCAGACCATGTTTTATACTGGAAATCCCCTGTCCATTTGACACAGCAAACTACTTTTTTCTTACACTATAAACTCTACTTAAAATTCCTTTCCAATTCCAAAATGAACTTGAAAAGCATCCGAAACTGAAAGGCTTATAAATGACAAGCTGCAATCCACAACTGTAACGTAAGGTTTTCCATGTAACCTGGGTGGGCAAACTAGAATTAGCCCAGAAATTAGGCTGCTGCACAAACTAAGCTCAAATGAATCCACTATAAATGACGCATATATTATGTATAGACCGCATTCCATTCTTCTGCAGTCCACACATTTTCTGTCATATCCTTCAGACATCTTCTGCTCACAGGAAATAATGGTTGTCTGGATAATGTTTAAAATACTACCTTAAACAATCGGACATTTTCGGAATCCAGAAGCACAAGTGCTGTAGACAAATTTCTTCCTAACATGCACACGTGGTGAGATAATTCCTCCATATTCACACAAATGAATGTCAAGACAAGTTTACATCTTCACCCTAAAGCTGAACTCCAGGCAAATAGCTAAATATACAGATGGAATACAGAAGTGGACATAACCAAAAGCAGGCCACTGTGCAGAACTGACTTTTGCCCCCATGGCTGCTCCGCGTGGTTAAGGGTACAGGGACTTTGTGCAGTGGGACACTTGGCACCCCCTTATGTAATACCCTGATGGAATACAAATATGCCAGTCTTTTTACTGTCAGTTTCTGTCCATCCAGCTTCACAAATTTTCCTCCTATTTTCTTCTATTTTCCTCCTACTACTATGAACTATGCGGCTTTGTGCCGACTGACACGTTTCCCATCTTTGCTCTTCTGCACAGGGTATACAGTAGGCTGCAAAAGTCAAACTCAGGTTACTAACACTGCTTGCATTAGAAAAAAGCAGAGTCCAGCTTTGAAGCCATCATCACAGATAACAGTTTGGGCTTCTATAAACCAAACCAGGGACCTGGCCCTGTATACTTCACAGGTGGGGGATTTTTTGTTTTTGAAACAGTGAAGGAATACATACTGTTTTCATAATCACATACAAACCCCACCCCACTACCCCTTTTCTCTGTGTCTTTGTGTACCACTTTGTCCATTTTTGTTAATAGCACACTACAACAAAGACCTAGTTGTTAGGAGTCTTGATAGCTGACAACTAGTTGATGGACATGTGGCATCCCATCGTTTTTATGCACCTTTGTACCATTTTGTTTCACGACAGCCAGTTATACTCTACTTGACTTATTCCATCTACTCTTTGAAGTTCAAATGTTTAAAAGAACACTTTCAATTAAAACATTCTCATAAAGACAGAAGGAGAAAACAGTGATTGGACTCCTGTGTGTGTGTGTGTGTGTGTGTATTCTTCAGCTTGAGCTACTGATCTTATCACACAGAATTTGTACAAGCACTGTAGACAAACTTTATTGCAAGACAGGTGATGTCTCTTCTGCAATAAAACTTTGTATATTTGTACACCAAGCTACACATGTGCACAACCCCAGGATATCTGACTGCCAGGAATAAATTTCAGAGTGTAATTTCAGCTTAGCCAATCAGGGTGGTTGAAGATCTGAACTGGAAGACCGGGTGAGCCAGCAGAGGCGATTTTATCTCAAAACCTTCTTGCCTGGGCAGAAATTCGTCATCAATCAATGTGGAAAAAAGTGAGGGTTTGTAATCTGACTTTTGTCTAATGCTAGATTCTCATTTAGGATTTCATCTTCTTAGTGACATTATCCCATTTCTATCACTACTACTAAACAGACTTCTATCAGACATATATCTCCCTAACCTACCTATCTGAAAAGAACACTGCATAAGACCCACTTCTTTTAATGAATATTACTTTAAATTAAGATAAAAAACAATTCAATGTTTTATGTCTGGTCTTGTCTTCCATCTACAGACTCTAACAAAGAAGTGATACATTGTATTGCTCTAAGCTAGTTCATGAACTCATGAATATTTTACTGGTGATAAAAGGAAGATGTTTTACACCAATACTGCTGGAGGGAGTCACTGTTTCATTGCAACAGCGCTTATTGTTTGCTTCGTTGAGTCTCAACAGACAGTTTTCTTGTTAGAACACGTTACTGGAAAACCACCACAAAGACGTACATATCACCAATGTCCCCTCTGTGCTGACTCAAGAGACAGACACGGCAACAAATCTCAAGACAGGTGATTATTACAGAACACGGAATATTGATACACAATGAATGATTAATCATAGGTCTCAGCTATATAGGACATAAGGACAGTAATTCTTGCATGGGGTTGAAAGTCTGTAATTTCAACTTTCCTCTGATTAAAACACAATTGTATAGGGTCCTATTTTTTGGTATTGTAGATGCAACATAGTTTGTTAAAACCTTTGCAAAGTGTATCATATAGATCATTTAGATTAAGATAACGCAACAAAAGAATTATACCGAAATGTAAGTAGATAAAGTCCTCAGTAGCCGTGAAGTCCCCTCGGCAATATAGGACTCATACAAACACCCAATAAATATCAGAGGATTGTCACTGGAAACAAACATTCATGAAGCCAGTGTTTCCAGTGACAGGTGAATGAGCCCTGTACTCATGGTGCCATTCTGTTCCATGGAGGGTGGATACAAGCAAGTGGCACCCCGCTGAACTCTTCTCCTTAGAAATGAACAGCAATCTCAATGGGTCACTCATCGATACAATGCTGCAGATTGCTGATGTTCTGAACATCAGATTTTCGCCAAGGACAAGCACAACCATTCATTTCAGGTAACCATTATCTGGCGTAGCATAAATTCTTCTAGGCTTCGTTCCAACTAAGTGTGTTGCTTTCACTTATACCACAATGCACTACCAGCTGTATGGCTGCCTACTGCAATGCAGTGCACAAATACACAGAATTTGGTCTCTTTATTTGGAATTTGACATAAGTAAAGAAATGGATGATAGGGTTGAGTTCAGATATCCCTCCTATTGTGTGCTACTTACCTACCTCCACTCAGAATGTAAGCTCTTCGGGGCAGGGTCTTCTCCTCCTCCTGTGTCACTGTCTGTATCTGTCTGTCATTTGCAACCCCTATTTAATGTACAGCACTGCGCTGGCACTATTTAAATACTGTTTAATAATAATATCCCATGCAGAACGTTAGAATAGAAAATTAATATATTGCAGTTATAGTACCTTACTTAGGACTATATATTTATATATATATGAATAAGACCAATGTACCAGCCCTACAATTTCCTATGGACTTCAAGGAGTTACAGCCCCTAGGGACTGGCCTCTGTTTTTTATGCTCCTAGTGTACATTTCTTCTGTCAGCAGCAGGAAAACCCTTGGTATCTAAATCTAACATTGTGCCTGTCCATGGACGATTGAGAAAAAAAAAAGACTTGTTGCTAAGAGTTAAGTAAAACTACAGAAAAATATTCAAGATGTAGCACATGAGTCATCAGCCGGGCATCCTTTGAAAGTCAAGCAAAATTAAAAGCAAACGAAAATTAGTGTGTCTTTTATATTTCTAGACGAGAGTTGGAGCAGAATAGGAAAGTACCGCAGAATAATGAATGAATGTTTCCTTGACAGCTCTGGAAAGCTGCAAAAGGTCCTTCACTATCCAAACAGCCACAGAGATAAAGGAGAACAAGGGAGAAGGTCAGCCTCAAAAACATAGTCTCTTCAGTTCATTAGCTTTACTTTCCATGTCCTCAGCTTGTCACAGAATAAAAAGTAAAATATGGAACAAGAAAATGGTATACAGAAGGGTTAGCGTCGTATCTGGGCTTCAAAAGACAGTTTTTTGGCATCATGGACTGCGTAACAAGGATGAAATTTATAATTATAGAAATAGTTTCCATTTAAGTCACATATAAGAAGAATCATGCTCAGGGAAATATGATTAGGCCTAATTGCATCAAACACATAAATGCTCCTGACAAGATTATTTTTCTGACGTACAGCAGCCATCATGTGACACCTTTAGCAAAACCACATAAGCTGGAAGATAAAACTAATGTGTTGGATGGAGGCCATACAGAGGTCAGAGACACAAATTAAACTGAATCTCTACTTTGCATACACAGGGAGGTACAGGTTCACTTAACTGCCCTCTTGGCATCCTTGGCTCACCCTGCTGCCATGTCTACAGCCTGAAGCAAAGTAAAGATTCCAATGGATTACATCCACGTGTCCGCAAAGAGCTGAGTGCAGTTATTTTAAAACCATTATTTCTAATTTTTAGATACTCTTTAGTCACTGGCAAGGTACCGATGGATTGGCATAAGGCCAATGTGATTCCTATCTTTTAAAAGAGAGCAAAATCATTACCAGGCAACTACAGACCGGTTAAATGTCAATATTTGGAAAGGTCCTAGAGAGTATAATAAATAACCACATAGAGGAGTTTCTGCTAGAAAATAATATTATAAGTGATAGTCAGCATGGCTTCAAGAAAGACGGAAGTTGTTAAACAAATTGACTCTCTTTTCATGAGGAAGTAAGTAAACAGGTAGACAGTGGAATAGCAGTTGATATAGTGTACTTGGACTTTGCTAAAGTATTTGACACAGTACCCCACAGACAATAATATGCATTTTAGGGTCAATAGGTTTAGAAAAGCCAATCTGTAAATGGATAAAATCTGCAGCCAGTCTGGCTTAAAGACCGCATCCAGAGAGTTGTAATTGATGATTCATACTCTGAATGGTCTAAGGGTATTAGTGGTGTACCCCAGGGTTCAGTTTTGGGAACTGTTTAACATCTATATAAATGATATAGAGTTTGGGATTAAAAGTACCGTTTCTGTGTTTGCAGATGACACCAAACTATGTAATTGAATTAGGTCCATACAGGAT
>NC_092864.1:41877918-41890212 GCF_032062135.1 Pyxicephalus adspersus | reverse complement strand
GGATTCTTCACTGTAAGGTCTGTGAAAAATGGAGAATCGGCTCCCTCAAGAAGTAGTTTTAGTAACTATTATAGATGCTTTAAGAAAAAGCTGGATGTTTTTCTAGAAGCACAGAAAATAACTGGGTGTTAAGGCTTTAAAGTAAAAATAACAGTGACTGTTGATCTGGGGAACATCCAATTGCCTCATGGAATCAGAAAGGAATTTTTTCCCCTGTTGAAGCAAATTGTACCAGGGTTTTTTTTTGCCTTCCTCTTGACCAACTATGTCCTATAGGGTTTTATATCTGGGATACGTTTATTTCCCTAGAGGTTGAACTTGATGGACTTATGTCTTTTTTTAACCTAACCTACTATGTACCTATGAAGAAGTCCAGTAAGGTTTGGGAGAGCTCCAACTCTCTTTGCACATTACATCGCTGGTGTCTGGCCGCTGCCCATGCACATTTTAAACCTTCAAAATCATAAAAGTAAAGGTAGAGAGACAAAGATGCACCCATATGTGAAAGTAGTTACAACACTTGAAAGGTTTTGGCTATGGCTAACTACATTTGTTACCAATGCCAGACGTAGCCAACAGTGGGCCCCTATTAAGAATTGACTATGGAGCCCTTGTGAGAGCCCATTGTGGCTGAGGAGGGTATAGAGCCCACGTCCAGTTGCACTTCCCTATGTCTGTCCCTGCTTGTTATATACCCAATGCGTTCTGTGTTGTCTTATTGAATTGCCTTCTTTAAAGGCTCCTTTACAATCTCTTTGAGTTGGGGTTTTATGTATGTTATATAGAATACATCTATGGCAAAGCCAATATGTTCTAGACAGGAATGAAGTTTAGCTACTAAGTACTAAATTTGATTTAGAGATTTATTCTACATTTTAGGATATAATCCAGAGTATCCTGGTAGATAAACAAATGCTTTAGCCACAAGGCACCTTTCCAGTCTTGGTAATATTACCATTATGACTTGAGGGTTTGGGTAATCCCCAAGCATTGCAAGAATACCAAACTTCCCAAGTAGATTGATATGGTTACAGTGGGTCGAAGATAAAAGCCAAAGCTGAGTGTGGTAACAAAACCCTAATTAGTTCAGGACATTGAACTAGTTATAGACCCCTAAAGAGGTGAGATACTATGGAAAGGCCAGGGTGTATTACTTTGTTTATGGAGGGGAGGGCATATTTGTGGCTTTTCAAGCTATGAAGATACATACACACATGAAACTCATTAAAAAAATAAAAGTTGAAAAAAAGAAGTACACATAAGGGATAAAACAAATACTAACTTGTTCCCTACTGCAGAAACTTACACTTAAAGGGGCATCAATTTCCTGAGTTGGATGCAGTTGTCAGTGGTTCCTCATGCTGTTGTCACTGCTGTGTTCTGTGGTACATTGAGGTCAGCTGATAACCGCCAAATGCAAAAGGAAACATGGGAAATTGGAAGCCCCTGAGGAATGTTCAGCAATATTAATTGCATATATTTTTACAGCTTGAGTTATTGAGATATGTACACAACAGAATACAGACAAAAATAGCACGAGTAAAAATAGGAAATATTTCATATTTATATAATAAAATACATTAGAACTTATCTAACCTATTTTGTGCAAATGCTGTTCTCTAAACATTGCCTCGGACACAAGAACCACAAGTAAACATGGGAGTAAAAAGGAGATATAGACTTGACCAGTGCAAGCTCTTAACAGCTAAACAAATGTCCTTAATAAAACAAGAACTAAAAGGGTAATTCCAGTAAAATGGACAACCTGACCTCCACTTATTGCCTTTAGTGAACACTTTTGCTTTCAGGTAATGACACCTCACAGGCACTCCGACATTCATTGTTTCCTTCACCTGTCAGAATGTCAGTTTAATATGTGTGGAGAGCATGATAAGACACATCCACTCCCACATCTGGCTGGGTTCCCATGGAAAATATCACTTGCTATAAAATATTATTTTATGACTCATCAAGCGATGCTGGACAATGCAGCATGCCAGAACAAAATCATGGATTCAAGTTTGTGTCTTGAAAAATGGACTTCCTGATAGTTCGAGGCCATGGGAGATGGGCCAAATGTCTGCAGGCACTTATAAATGTGTTCAAAATTCAGGAGGATCCTGCTGTGCATTATTTGCAAGTAACCTGTCCATAAAACAAAACCTTATTCCAATTTCTGAAAAATAAATTAAAACCCCCTCTGTTTCATTGGGTTTGGTGGGATAATACAATGTTGGGCATGCAAAGGCCCTTTCTCCACACTAGAAAATCCCAGCTATATTTCTACCTCCATGATAGAAACGTTTTTATATTATATTCAACATGAACTTTGCAATCTGGGTCAACAAAAAAATAACAACTTTACCAGCTCCTTATTTTACAGTCATATCCTGCTTTTCTTTATATCTGAGTACTTCCTTACAGCCAGTTCACACCTATGTGTGGACATATGCTTGATGCTTTCAATATATTTTGATACCAATGGCCTTGCATATTCTGTAGATCTTTAATGTGTGATCATGCACATAAAAAAGGTGCACATATTTTCTGATGAATGTATTATGGGATGTTGGTGCTTCGATTACGATGAAGATGAATAGAAGCACCCTGAAAACATATGCACAGATGTGTATTACAAGCCCAATAAAAATGAATGGGAACACTCCAAAATATCAGTCCACCATACATTATAGCATATTAAAGTTTCAAACCCAAACTAAACCCAACGCTTAACAAAACGATTTCTAAAAGCAATCAGGTTGATACACAACTTCAAGCAGTGTATATAATAAAAGTAGTGGATAGAATATCTGTTTCATGAGCCAATTGTCCTTGCACACTGCACTACACCTGATTTCCTCTCCTCTCTAAATTTAGGCTGTGAAATTCATTTTTGTCATCTTAGGCAGCTTTTTAAGTATTAATATCAGTGCTTTAAAGGTCCCTTGATGGCTATAACAATATCAAATGCCTGACATCAGGCTAAATATGTCCACCAGCTGCTATGTGTGCATAGCTGTACCCATTAAAAGATTGAGAAGCTTTATCATTGTAGGAAGCAAGCAAGACTGCAGGGAATACCAGTTGTTGTTTACTAATTACACAAAGGAATAGCAATAACCATTTTATAACGTTTAGTCCCAAGGCTACGTACACAAGTAGGATAATTGGTGTCGGAAACAATATTTTGTGATTGTTACCAGTAACAGATAAATGAATGAGCCTTGTAAACACAGCACCATTCTGATCTTTGGAGGGGGACAAGAAAGTGGAACCCTGCTGTGATCTCCTCCACCGAAAAGCACAAGGGTGCATCAATTTGTCTTTCATTGATCCACCAGGATGGATATTTGAAGGATGTTGGGGGACCATACAACACGTCAGATTTTTTTACCCAAAACAAACATTATCATTCTTTTCAGGCAAGAATAATTTGGTGTGTGTACACAGCCTTAAGCTATGTACATGTACTAGATAGGTGTAACTCAAAACTAATAATTAGTGACATATCATTAGATATTCGCTTATTAAAGAAAAGAATAGCCAATGTCATCAACAGATGCCAAGCTACGATGGTGCTGCAAACAATCCATGCTGACGGATTTCTTCTGGTGATTATCTGTCATCCTTTATTATGTGTACAGATGTTGTAAGACAAAGCATGATTGTGCACAACAACATGTGGTTATTAGTTGTATGATCTTTAGACGATCAGATCGGCCGTCAGTACAATGAGTTGAAAGGTCATTCTTTACAAACATATATACATACAATGCCGAACTCTGCACATACAGAGCAATGGCTGTTTACATAAAGAAACTTTTCCATTTTTTTTATCACTGACACTTTTTTTTCCTACAAAAATCAAATTTTCTGTTTTACCAGCAGCTATTTGAAGAAAATGCAGCAGATTTGCTCTGTTCTCTGTGTCAGGTTGACAGGTACACTAAATTACTGGTTAGTCATTTGAAACTTCTTAGTTCTAATCCGACAATTGTTCAGTTTAGCTATCAATCCGCAAGCGTTTCATGTGAAATTCTTAAAGTTTCCTTTTATGTGCTTAAATAGGGCACTTACATTTTTAAAAACTATGAACTGCCCACTAGGCATCTAAGGCATAGAGGAATCCCAGGAATCTCCCCTTTTTCCACAGCTGGGATCATTTAGTGAAATCTCACACTTTGCAGATACCTGGAGGCAACGTGACTGACATCTTGCAGCAATTAACCTGTGACGGCCTATTAACAGCTCTCCACCACAGGGTCATCATACTATGCTGGGGTTCAGCAGAGAAACTGTTAAGTTATGGTACATAATGGAGCAGAAACAAAATATTAATAAGTGTGATTATCCAGAGGAAACCCCCTCTTGGCATCCATTTAGGACATATCCCCTAGCTACCGATATAGAAATCCATTATGGCTACCTGTAAGAATAACAAGACGAGTAACTGCTGTGCCATGTTACCCATGAAGGTCATATGTTTAACTTTGTATAAATTAGATAAATTAGTTCAGCCTGAGTTGGCTATAAGAATGCTGAGGTTTATTTCTGGCAATTCTTGTCATGTGATTTCCCCGCTAACAGATTATGTCTACAATACTCATCTGCCTTGAAAACACAACTATGGCATCCTAGGTGATCACCATGCAAAGAAATGATTACAGGATCGAACAGAAGACGAAAGCTTTCTGACATGCTGGTATTTGCATCAGATTTGCACTGTCCACATATTTTGGATTTATATATGGTAACGCACAGACCAAGGTGCCTATAAAAGCTCCATTTATTTAGATTGTAAGCTCCTCGGGGCAGGGTCCTCTCCTCCTCCTGTGTCACTGTTTGTGTCTGTCATTTGCAACCCCTATTTAACCTAAAGCCCTGTGTAATATACTAATATATAAATATGGTAATAAATATTGTTTATAAACACTGCAATATATAAATGTTTTTTATTATTATTTATAATAAAAATTTTAAACGGCACCCCAACATACCAGCTTATAAAGCCCAGATGTGTTATTAGGCGGCATTGGTGACAGCCTAGTTGAATTAAAAGAGGTGCCTTACCATACTGCATCAGACAGAATCTGGCTTACAACCAAATTTAATTATTATTATTATTATTATTAAACAGGATATATATAGCACCAACATATTGAGCAGAGCTGTACAATAAAAGGGGTTGCAAATGACAGATGAATACAGACAGTGACACAGGAGGAGAGGACCCTGCCCCTAAGAGCTTACAATCTAGAGAGTGGGGGAATTAATGAATCGCCTATGATCATCAGACCGTGTAGAGCAAAGAAATCCACTGTCAATTTTTTACTTGACTAACCACTACTATTGAGTTTTCTGATTGGTAACCCATTGGTCACAAAACATGGAACACCTATGCACAATATTCCTCCACTCTGATCTTTTATCAGTGAGGAAGTGATCACAACTGCAACTGATCATTTCTGCACATTAGTTGGGCACTTTCGAGCAAGATTTTTTAAAATGTCTACTCATTCCACAATCAAAAATAGGTTGCTTACAATCAGTCAGCTGTTGAAATTACTTTTAATCCAATCATTGTATCAGCTCATAAATCAAATCTCAGCCTAACATATTAATATTTTAATATTATTATTATTAATATACAGCATTTATATAGCGCCAACATATTATGCAGTGCTGTACATTAAATAGGGGTTGCAAATGACAGACAGATACAGACAGTGACACAGAAGGAGGAGAGAACTCTGCCCAGAAGAGCTTACAATCTAGAAGGAGGGGGAATTAACACACAATAGGAGGGGGTATATGGAATGGTGGGAAGTAGTGAGGGTTTCAAAATACAGAAGAAGATGGTTCGGCAAATTTGAGTCTTTTAAATTAAGTGTTCTTTTTTAACATAGCTAACAATCATCATAATAACTCTTTCCACATACAATATTTTCCAGCCTTTTGGGACTTCCTCACGCAGCTGACACAGATCTGTCACTTTTTTATTTCAATGGAAGGAATTTTTTGTTATAATTGCAGCACATTTGCCAAGTTGGAGGGCTGTTCTGGCCAGTACAGCAACAGACCTACGTCTTGCAGCCTGCCAATCTCGGCGAGACATTTGGCTGTCCCAATAACAGTGTATGACTGCTACTAATCTGGTTTTAAAGATTCTTACAACATGACAAGGAAACAATATAAATTCTCTTTACTACGCCATCTCTAGCTAAAGCCTGCATTCCTTCATGTTGGAAAAGTGAGACACCACCATTGGTTAGACAATAGTTGGGGAGAGTTACAGATATATATCGTATAGAAGACCTGATGTCCGCAGACTTGGAAACTTCCAAAAAATGTACTCAAACTTGGTTTTACTGGATTCAGTTCAGCACCACTCCGGATTTTGTTCCCCTCTCCTCACAGTAGTTTTCATGCTTAAAAGTTCCATTCATACCAAAGAAAGTTCTAAACACTATTTGTTGTGTATTATAAATGTTTCTGTTTTTACTGTACTTGTGCCACCTCCCCCCTCTTCCTTTTCCCCCATTCTTTACTTGTTACTGTATACATGGAACAAATGGTCCCTGAGATGTTCCGGGTGCTCCACGTTTCAAAGTACTGTTCATACCTGCCTGTGATATTGTTGTTCTATTTTGTTTATTACGGTGTATATTTTGATATTTGTAAATGCAATGTATTTTTGTACTTGGAATTATCTCAATAAAGATTTAAATATATATATATATATATATATATATATATATATAAAAGATTCTTACAATATATATATATATGTTTTTATCTGCTTTAGGTGTATGTTGGGGTATGTAGATAGTATATTTTATGGTGTGGTTATCTTTAAAAATGTAAATCTCACAGCAACCACATGCAGACCCCAGGAGCTCATACTACAATCAGTCCTGACTGCACCCTAGACTTGTTGAGACCTATTCTGGAGATAACATTCAGGACAATCTGCACAGTTCATGCAACCCCCCCACTTTAGACCATTATCACAGGCTGAACAAAACTGCCAGCTGAAAGCACTGTGTGGTAAAGGTGCTGCAAGAAACAACTACAATATATATACTATAAATACTCGTAAACAGGCAGTACAATGTCTATGTGCCATAAACCAAGCCAAATTCAGAGTGAGATAAAACAATTGGTTGTTATAGGTTTTTGCACTTTTCATCATTTTTATACATTTGGGGCATAGCACATGAAACATGCCTTGAACCGGGTATTACCAGACTGTCGGATACTTCTCCATCTCGGCAAGGAATGCCCCAATCTGCACTAGATCTGGCCATCCATGAAAAATACTGACCAATACGACCTTGCGTGGAATACCCATATCACACAAGTTACAATAAACACACAAGAGCTCCATATATACAATGTTATAACTCTGTCGTCTATCCCAAATTTCTGAACAAATTACGTTGGCAGGTTTTCGGCAAAAGGTCTATAAGGGGCCCATACATAGCGTATCTGGAGAAGCCTTCAGACTAAACCTGCTATATATTACTTTGACGATGAACCCGCTCATTTTCCTGCCCAACGCCTATCAAAATATCCTCCAGCTAGATAAAACAAGTAATTTACTGAGAGCCAAACTTGCACATCAATGCAGCAACAATCATATCTATTCTTCACACAATGCAGATTGTCACCAGCTTGCCCAGAACTGTCAGATTTAGATATCGCCTAGAACATCCAAATTTACCTAGAAAGATGTCAGCTAGAAGTCATGGGCAGTCCAATCAGCATGTGGATTTATTTCTTTATTATTAGATAATTCTTTTTAGGAGGTGTCAAATCATTGTCACATGTGCGAACACAAAATCAATTCAGTGTTCTGAAGAAATTAGCTACCCAAGGGAGATGTCCTACATCCAGGCTAAAATCCCATCCAGCCTTTACCACCTCCTGCTCCATACCTAAACTTAACCCCTTCTTCTTCTTGGCTCCTAACCTTAACCACCCCCAAACTTGGTGCTTAACTTTACTCCCCTCCATCCATAACTCCCCTGCCTAATACCTGACTTTTGGTAGGAGCTAAGCTACTCAAAACTCAACCCCTAACACAAACCACCCAAACTCAACCTTCCAAAGAGAACAGTTAGATGGAGCTAACCTGCCCAAATCCTAACATTAACCTTCCAGCTAGCACAGTTAGGCTATTTTGATGCTAACCTACCTAATACCCAACACCAACTCCCAAGTAACTTCCAGACTGGACATTAAAGATTTTTCGGAGCTGGTCTACCCACAATCTAACACTAATCTTTCACGGATGGACAGATGGCCATTGGGTAGCTTAACAACCACCCACCAAGTAACTGCCTGACCATCAATGTTAGACATTTTGGGTTTTTCAAAGCTAACCAACCCAAAGCCAACTCTCCAGTAAACTTCCTTATCTTCCAGGTAGGACATTTAAGTTATTTTAAAGCTACCCTATCCGATACTTAAAACCAACCTCCCAAGTAAATGCTTTGCCTACTACATTAGACAGTGGGACTTTTTCAAGTTTTAATCTACCCAATGCCATCTCTTCTCTTAGTCTACCTTATCCAGTTCTTAACACCAACACTCCACATAACTGCTTAACCTTCTAGGTGGGCTTTTTCCACCCTATCCAACCGATACCTGACACCAACTTTTCCTAACTTCCCAGGTTGGCTTTTTTAAAATGACCCTCCCAACACTTAACACCGACCCTCTTAGACCCTGCTTGACCCTCTAGGTTACACATTAAGGCTATTTCATACCCAACACCTAACTCATCGTAACCCTCCAAGTTAGTTCATTTTGATGGAACACCAGAACTATCTTTTGGACCTTTGGAAAGTGATAGGTGACAAACTTATCAAATTCCTGGAGAAGAGAGGTCATGCAGATACACAGAGGCTGATGAGCACTTACCTGTAGGACAGATGGCCAGGTGAAGGTAGGTCAGTGGGAGGACCTGCTGTTGGTGTACATGGAAGTCATGCAGGTCATGTCCTCACCTGCTCACAGTCCTGCGTGTCCCCAGCAATATTAAGTGAAATTCTGCACTTCCTGCTACCTGTCCTGTAACAATGAGCTCCGGCTGAACCCCGGGCACTTCCCGGCACTTTCCGCTACAACTTCCAACTCTCCGCAAACTTTTCCTCCTCCGTCCCCCTTGGACGTGCTGCCAGGGATTTGTTTCCTTGCTCCTGCAGGTCACCGGTCCTCTGTCATTCCTCAGCCCGCCGGTCCCGGTAAATCTCCCTCCGGCTTCTCAGTCCCACCGGGTAGCTCTGTCTGTGCACGGAACTCTCCCCGCCACCAGCGCCGCCTCCTGCGGTTACCACCAGCGGCCGCTAGATGTCGCGGCGGGTGGGAAGCGCAGCAAGGACACGGAAAGGAAAGTGAACTCCCTGCGCAGGATCAGTGGGGGGGCAGTGACAGTTATGGGGGGGGGGACCAGACCAGTGCCAGCTATGGCATTGTGTGATGTCTGCTACACAGCATTCCTCCTCAGGAACATCCTGATACTTCTCTTAGTCATTGATTCATTTTTCAGGGATGTTTAAAGGATAATTGGATACAAAATTGAATTTTTGTAGCATGATGGTAAGCTGAATCTCCCATCACCTTTTTAAAAAGGCGGACCCTAGGCAAATATAAAGTAGGGGCCCCAAATGCACCTCATTCCAGGCCATTAATATGCCTTGCAGCACTTCCCTTGGCGACATGCCGTGTCTAGGCGCCATTCATTTTTATTTTACAGCTGATTGCTGGATACATCTCATGGGTGCAGCTTTGGATAGTAACATTTGTAGGTGTTGAAGCGGAACTAATGGGAAAAAAAATAAAATTGCAACCAGGCATCCCTATTGCAGAAGGGATGATGAAATGTATACAGGTAGTTCCCGGGTTACATACAAGATAGAGGACTGTAGATTTGTTCTTAAATTGAATTTGTATGTAAGTTGGAACAGGTACATTATTTTAATAAATGCAATTAGGACAGACAATTGTCTCAACATATTAATAAGCAGCGTGATGTCAGTTACTGTATAAAATCCTCACTGTGAGTTAATCACAAACAAAGCAAAAAAACAAAAAAAACTTTATGGAGCCTAGAAATTCATTAACTTCCGGGGCAAGCTGTGCTTTGTTATGGAAAAAGAAGCAACTGCAGAGTTTGTTTAGGTCATTAAAGAGTTACAAGAGGCTGCAGAAAGAGCTTAACCGGTATTTCATGCAATTCATGCAAACTGCCCCCCTTCAAGCCCCTGTCCTGCACACAAGGGAGCAGGGAAGCCTCATTTGTATCTAGGAGTCATCCATATGTGGGATGTCCTTAACTCGGGGACTACCTGTATACCAATTTGATGGCAGTTTTTTAATCACACTCACCTGTCCTTGCTCTGCTGCGCTGTCATCTTCTTGTGCTCCTCTTCCAGGTGTTGGATCTCCGGCTATCTTTTTTGGCCAGGCCTGTGCATTTTTTTAATTTTATTTTTGCAGAAGGCACAGGTGAGGTTTCTTCTGTAATAACAATGCTTACCTGCTGGGTTCACAATCCTCTTTTGCATGTGCAGTGCAGGATGTTGTGATATGCAGAACAACACAGCAGATTGGGGAATTTTGGGATACCCAGCATATCCTGACATCCTGCACTGAGCTTCCAAAAGAAGATTGTGAACAGACAAATAAAATTTTATTATTGTAGAAGGGATATCACCGATCCCTTCTGTAATAAAAAACCAACCTGCTTGCAAGAAAATAAAGAACTGCCTTATGCCTGTCAATCGTTGGTACATTTTTTTATCATCAATGATATTACACTGGTGGATTTAATTAAATGATATGCTCCTCAATGTAGCAAGACAAACCAATTCGCAAAACACAATGCTAAGAGGCTGCGTCTACATGGACTTTTTCCCCAGCATTCAAAAGGCCAATGTTAGAAATTTCAATTTATTCCATTGGGCTAGTTCACACCAGAGATTTCTCTTGATGGGCTGTATAGAAAAGGCATGTTGCATTTTGGAAAGAGTTAAAATGCCCAACAAACACCCAAAAATGTTTGTAAAACTCTATCAATGATCATAAATACTCGGCATGCCCCAAATGGAATAAATGGGGCATTTACAAGTGTTTATGGGTGTTTTTATCCTTTTTCACCTCTTCTAGGCTTCATGCCATGGTTAAAAATGCCTTTTATAAATGCTTAGGAGGTCATACAAAAGCACTATATATATATATAATATATATATATATATATATATATATATATAAAAGTGTGTGTACCGTATGTATAGGGCACACATAAGCATTTGAAATTAATGTCAATGTAGACTTAATGTATAGTTACCAAGGCTGTGATGGTCCTTGGAAAACTTGGTGAATTAAAATACTTGTTGGGTTTGAAATAATCTTTGTTACTTGGATATCGTGGTAGGTGGATCCCAAATGTGCTTGGTGAATTGTTATATATCATCAGTATGTTTTATTTAGGGTGTTTTTCGTATGAGACTTTTTTTCTAAATTCACATTTTTGATAATATTTTTAGGTAATACTTTGATCACAAAACCTCCCCATCTGGCTTCAGGCAAATGTGCAATTACAGTTTCATATACACTGCATTCTAGTTGTGTGTTACACATTCTGTGTAATTTTACAGTTTTGCCTCATCAGGGAAAGATATACAAAGGGCCCTTGGGGACACATTTATTGATTCTCTATTATAGTGTGATGCACAAACTGCTCACCTCCCATTTATAGAAGTTGTCACAAGTGTGTGTCCTGCACGGACCAATGAATTCTCACTGTTCAATGCCTAATCTTTGTTTTGAATCAGCCACATAGTGGCCCATTTGTTTTATACAGAAGTGAGCTAAGTGCTGGGACTCCTTCTGCTGTCATATTGACCTGGACATGGGTCACCCCAATTAAGCTGTCAAGGAATACACAATACATAATTGTTTTTTTTTTATTAGAAGTAAAATGATTGGCCCCAAAATTGCCCACCTGGGCCTTTTGGTGACCTTATGAACCACTGGCTGCCACTGCCAGCCACTTAAAATACCAGTTGTCTGGCTGAGTGCTAGGCTGGGTACTTTACTTCTGAGTCACCAACCCAGAATACACAAGCTATTCAAGGGGTTAAGATAACAGTCATCATTCCTTATATATTTGTTTCTGATCAGTGACCCCTACAGTATTTTGGTCATTAGCTCAGCATGACAGTAACTAGTATTCCTAAATAAAAAGATTGGTAATGGCTGCTTAGGTGTGCTTTAAACTGCCAGCTC
>NC_092864.1:41866438-41877676 GCF_032062135.1 Pyxicephalus adspersus | reverse complement strand
CACACACACACACACACACACACACACTTACTTAAACTGAATGCCTTCCTGCCTGGTGCCTAACCTTATCATTGCTGCCCAGTGGCTAACTATAACCCCCATTGCCCCTGGATGATGCCTAACGTACCCTTACCTAACCTTACCTTCTGGGTAGCAAAATCTGATAGAGCACCGGATCAAGCCACAGCACTTCATTTCTCTGAAGCATGATATCCCACCTGTCCATAGCAAAATACTTAGACCTTAACCCAACAAATACTTATAATACATATAATAATGTATAATAATACATTATTATATGTATTATAAGAAGCAGTAGATGTTTCCATATTAATGATGATGTGTTACCTTCTAAATTCAGGATCTTTACCCGTTATGCCAGTGCAACTAAATTGTACCACGGTTCAGATACTAAATGATCACATTCAGAATTTCCTTCTTTCCATCATTTCTGAAATGACTAAAGCCACTATGAAATACTTATGGGCATGCATGGATCCTATAAAAAGCCAACTTTTACATTGCAATGCAAACACATGCGTTCGAACACAAATTCTGCAGTTACCTGCAATGCAAATGAATCTCCAACAGGATGTCCATAGAAAAGCAGTTGCACGCAGGTCAAACAGTCACAGATATCCCATCCATACAGAGAAATGGGAATCTAATGAGCTGTATTTAAAGACAGGTAAACAATATCTGTGTACACAAGAGCTATTCATGTTGTGTCAGATAAGGAAGGTCAAGATGCATCTGGAAAGCCTACTCAACTTGAGACCTGATAGGCAAAGTTATGCTTTTCCTTAAAAGTTATCTAAAACATTTGAGCTTTTTTGCACTATATGCATTTGGCAGGTTATGGATGACGTTTTTTCCAGTTAGATTTAAGGTCCACTTTAAGGTAAATTTAGTGACTTTTCTGACTATCGCACAGGTACAACTTTTAGTGAACATCATTATCGGTCTACCAATTGTCACCTGTCACCTGAAATTCCTTTTTTGGGGGGCCAAACCACACCAATGCAACTTATTGCAAAATAGTGCATACATTAACCCTAGCTGGCAGGGCATTTGTTGGCCTTTTATAAACACCTTCCAAACGCCTCTTACAGGGTGGCTATGGTTGCAGCAAATCTGCATTAAAAGTACTTGGATAGTCCGGGAAAGGCTTAACTCCAAGTGTGAATGAAACTTTAGTCCTTTAGTTGTTCCTCCACTATCCCTCACTGTTCTTCACTGGGCATCACTTATTGGTGCTGTACAATGGTAGAAGTAGCCAATAGTGGGGCCTTGTGCAAAAATTACTTGGGGCCCCCATGGCAGCCTCTGTTGGCTCCAGGGTCCTCCTACAATGACACACTTTGCATCCTAATGTCCTCCACTGGTTCCGTATTGCTGATGTTGTCTCTCAAAAAAGCCAGTTGATGATGTGATGTTTAATTTTTTACACATTGTCACATTATTCTAAGTTAGGTTGGGCTAGCCAATCAAAAATTGTTCTGTATAAAAAGGTGCAGGTTGGGTTAGTATAGTTCTATCTACTTTCCAAAATGGAATTTTTGGCATTAATCATGGACTTGAGATGTACTGATACCGTGTTGTACACTGCTTCTCATTGGTTCATTGGACAGCTCTTCTTAGTTTACTTTATTATAATCCAATCTGCACTGATAATGACCAACAAACCTAAAGTCCCTGTCTGGAGTTTGGAATGAATGGTAATGGAATACAGTAGTAGTATTTATCTGTTCTGTAAAGCAGTGGTTTAGGATGCACATTTGGCCCAGGGACATAAATGTTTTTTTCAGCGCTGCAAATATATCGCATAAGGTTAGGCAGAAATAAATCTTGCTCTTGACTCTTGCAGTGGGGCAACTCCCTACACTGCAATAAATGCACTTTTTTTCTTACCTTATCTTTATCTCCCAACTTTAGGAGATAGGGATGAGGGGCACTTTTTAGCTTAAATTATGACGCACCCCTGCAACACCGACATTTTGCTGACTACATTAAATGAGTATGCAAAAAATGATTGTTTAAAAAGCGCTTTAATCCACAACTAAATTTATTTTGTTTCAGCTTTTCAAAAAAAGCAAAACTGAATAATTTAGAGGCTGAATGAAGGGTGCAAAATGACACTTTTTTAAGTAATATAATACATTTTTTATAGAAATGGAAATGCAGTACATTTCTCTAAAATGAGCAGAATTTCCATTATCACTAAAACAGGGATACACATTGGAAGGGATTAATTCACCCATATGGGTGACAACAGTTACTCCTTCACCTTTTATCATATTGACAATAATCGGGACAAATAAAGAGGGAAATCCCCCCAGAAGAGCTGCAGACAGTAAATAGGAAAACCTGAAAAGATAGAATAAAAAAGACATAAACACCTTTTAAAGGACACAGATTACTCAAGCACCTTCTTGCAGCCAGGGAGCATACTGTATTCCTGAAAATTACTGTGTATAGGTAAAGCTGTTTATGCAAGAGTGTCAGACGATTTCAAAACTCAGAAAATTTCTAGATTCTCCAAAATGCCTTGGGCAAAAACCAGTCTGACCCCAGGGAAAACATCAGATGGGTGCAGAACACAGAGATGCACATATGAGAGACATGTGAGATTCTTTTCATAGGAACAGCTGAGGTTCCCTGCCCTGAACTCTATTTCAGGTCTTCATTCATTCACTGCTGTCTGCACTGCAAATATATGAGCCTAACAATCCCCACCGACCCTAAGGAAATCCGTATGGCCAGTGTCTATCTTTACAGTACTGACTGAAGAAAAAAAATCATGAATTCATTATAAGGCTTAATCCTAAAGAATGCTTTTGAAATTTCAGTAACAAGATAATAAGTCCGCCTAGTCTTTATTAATCATAAAAATGTGGACATGTAAAGGGGAACTCCACTGGGTACCTTAACTCCCATTTTTATGTCATTTTTTTTCTTTGTATGTACAGCACTCGTTCATACATCGTGCAGTCGTTGGAAAGGATAGTGAAAGATCCTTTCCAATGACAATTATTGCACATGTGTACATAGCCAAAGTCTCACACCAATATCTATGTGCCAGCTGCTCTCAGCCATTCTAGCTTGACCTTGGAGCTTGGAAACAAGATACATTTGCTGCATTGTAATATTTTAATCAGCCATTTTCAGACTCATAATGGAATTAAAAATGGTAAAAATTCTTCCAATAAAATAACTAAAATCTATTATACCTGTAAACCCTTATAAACAGTGTACATTTCTGCCTGGGCCTACATAATGGACAGGAGAGTCACCCCTCTTATATGGCTGTCAGTAACAGTCTTTTCAAACGTTTCCTTCTTGTCTTCTAGTGCCAATTGACCTTCATTGCTGCAGCTCATTTTTTTAATTTTTGCTAATTATTAGTATATTGTACATTTATATGTTATCTAATTTGGGCCATTACATCTATAACGGAAATGCTAGATGAGTAAACCTTTCTTTCTGATCTAGCTAATTCAAGGTCTAGGTCCCAGGTTCAAATTGCAGCCAGGACAATATCTGCATGGAGTTTGCATGTTCTCCCTGTGTTTGCGTGGGTTTCCTCCCATATTACAAAGACATGCAGTTAGGTTAATTGGCTTCCCCCCACAATTGACCTTTGTATTAAAGACATAAGACCATGGTAGGGACATTAGATTGTGAGCTCCTTTTGAGGGACAGCTAGTGATTTGACTATGGACTTTGTAAAGTGCTGTAAAGCTGCTATGTCAGTGCTATATAAATACTGAATAATAATAATATTCTGATTTTTTTTAGCAATTATGTGACACAGCTGAATTTATCTGTATTCTCTTCTATGGTCTCCTGTTCATCTTTGAATCTGTCTGTTAGTGCAGGATTCCAGTGTTGAGAGCCCTGCTGTTGTATAGACTTTCTCTAAAACATCTTTTTCCTGTACTTAGCATTATTAATAATTATATCTTTTACTTATATAGCATCAACATGTTATGCAGTTCTGTACAGAGTCCTATGTCATGTCACTTTGACATCAAAAGCAAAGTGCTGTATTAGATCAGATCAAGCTGCCCTAGCTTTGGAAGTAGTTCAGTTGTGGCCTGCACCAATATTTCTCAGCCTAATGAGTTCCACAGCTGTCAGTGCAGACAGGGCCCCAGAGCACATTGGAGGCACTCCGCTTGTTTACTACCTACGCTTTGTTATATAAACAGCCGGCAGCAGATAGCTTGTATGAAGATCAAAGTGCGTCTCTGCAAGGAAAACGACAGATTTATCCCAAAATCTTACTGCCTGAGCGTGCCAGTAATATCGCGGCACAGCTGCTTGCGCATAAAACGTATATCTCCAGAGAAAAGAGAGCAGACAAATGAAGCTGTTTTTCTAAACTTTCTTCTATTTCACCAAACAAAGCGTCTGTCTAAAAAATCCGAAATGTAACCATTACAATCTAAGAGTAGATCTGAGTTTGTATACAATAGGGACTGTTCCTTGCTGTGCAAGAACTTCACTACAGACCTTTGCTTGTGCAAAACTTGTGGTTATGAATTGATGTGTTTGGCAGACATGTCACAATGTTTTTCTTTTTTTTTCTTTTTGGCATCAGATTCATCACTTGTATGTCAGTGCCAATGTTTTTGTTCTTGATACATTACGGCATAAGTTTATTTTGGTACAAGAAATGGAGAAATGCTTGGCTCAGAAGTGTGGTAGGATTGTAGCAATTGTAGGGTCATGGTAAGAGAGGGGGTCAGGTTTGGGGTTTAGGCGGAGAGTAAGGACCTTTTCCCGCTATGGCTGTGCACTACATGCTATGATTTGTGTTGGTGTGCATTGCATGCAAGCAATTCATTCTTTTGGATGGGCTGCTTAACTCACCACAATGCAAAATTTTCCAAACATTAGTTTGGAAACAACAATAACAATAGTGGTATACATTGTGGTGTAGTACAATGGCAAGAGGAGAATTTGGGTGCCTTTAGGAATGTATGGCAGCCTAGCACATCCAGGCAAGCCTTGTGCATTGTATACCACATTGTATAACACATTTGCATACATTAACACAACACACCACTGGGAACAGGCACTCAGATCAAATCTACTTGGGTGATTTTACCCTGATGCGTATTAAAATATTATGTGGATCTCCAATAACCACCAATGTAAGAAATGCCCTTAACATTGATGATAAGTGGGAATGCCCTTGCCAACTATTGTCCAATATTCCCTGGGTATTGTAATGAATGCCTGTTGTTGCCCAAAATTTGTCACAACTGTCTGTTTGTTGCCCACGTATTGTTGTGATTGCCCATTTGTTGCTCATGTATTACAATCATTGCACATTTGATGCACATGAAATGTAATGATTGCCTGTAATGATTTCCTGTCCACATATGTTTCCCTTTGATAATTTATGTTTTGCCAACAATACCATTTTATTGCCTGTGTATTGTCAAGTCACTTCTGTTTATAAGCCCATATTAATATATTATTCTGTAGGTCTATTGCTTTTAAACTACGGCACTATTATCCCGTGTTTTAACATTATTTTTACTACCGTGCTTATATTTACAAAGGTCGGATCAAGAACGTTTGTACGTTCTTCTCATGCCATTATTATTATTTGTTTTATTTCATGATAACCCCTATTAAATCTTTTATTACATTTTTTAAGATTAGTTGCAGAACTCCTTCAGGTTATTTTTATTAATCCCCATGGTTTGTTGTAATAATCTGTTTCAAGGACCTCTTACCACATCTCATCTTTTATCTGTTCACATGAACCTCTCCAGGCTTTCCTCTAAAGTTCACATCAGACTCATATCAAGAGGAAACAGACTCATGTTTGCACAGTGATAGGATCTGGGGCTGAGCTATTAGAGGAATTTGTTTTGGCCAAACGTTTAAAGAATTACAGAAAGGTAAAAACTGAACACATCCGAAAAAACAAGGCTCGGCTCTCCTGCTACAACGGCACATCAGCTTTTACTGTAAACAGGATTGAAGTTTCATTATATTTTCGAGTTTACAGCTGACACACAGGCCAGATCATTCTAGTCTTTGTGATGAGGATTATTGAATCACAGCTTATTGCATACCCAGTGAAACCAGTTCTGACAATGTCCCTGATACATCCGCAGAGTGAAAGAATAAAATTAGACTTTTGTTTGATTCACTTCCTTCTTTTTGTTCTTATTCACTTTCAGTAGAATTATGGCCTCCCATTTAACATATGTGTAGCAGTACTGTTAATATTATTATTATTATTATTATTATTATTAATAAATAGTATTTATGTAGCACCACATATTACTACTAAATTATAAATGTATCTGCACTTACAATTTTACCTTAGTCACATTCAAAACAAAAAAAAAAATACTGAATGGTCCTGGCAGTAAAGTCAACCTAATGCAGCTTCCTCTGTGGCAATGATGGTGCAGTGTTCCTGATTACAAAGCAGAGTTGCCACTCGCATATACACTGTGCCTGCTTTCAGTAATAAATAGTAATGGCTCGGTAGTCTCACCTTTAAAACACTAAGTCTAAAGTTCAAACTTTGGCCAGAACATTATCTTGAAGGTGTGTGCATGCTCTCCCTGTGCTTACATGGGTTTCCTCCAGGTGCTCCATATTCCTCTGACATCCCAAAAACATGCAGTTTGGTTAATTGGCTTCTGTCTCTTAGCCTTAATGATATATGACTATAGTAGGGACATTAGATTGTGAGCGATAGCTAGTGACATGACCATGGACTCTGTACTGTGCTGTGTATTCTGACTCTATAAACATACAAGACAATAATAATAATTATAATGTTGCAGGGGAAAGAAATATAACTTTTGATTTACAAGCCTGTAGTTCGTCAAGAAGCATTTAGCCACAACAGTCCAGCCAACTGTTTTCAGGATTGGTAGAGCTTACTGTGCTGCTAAATCATTCCACTGCAAGCTGCTGTGACACACAAATACACACGGAGAATTTGGCTCAATCAGGTGAGGTAAAGAAAAAGTTTTGGTTACATCAAAAGGGTTGTGCAACACATAGTCTAAACCAGGGGTGGGCAAACTTTTTGACTCAGGGGCCACAATCAGAAAAAAACTGAACGTGATGTCATGTTGGCATAACCCTGCCCACTCTCCCCTCGCATATCTGAGCCTGGGATGGGGGAGTGGGCAGGATTTGTGCAGGGACAGCTCGCCCACTCTCCCATCGCAGGCTCAGATCCGGGGTACGTGTTCTGCGGCTCTGGTCGGTGCGCTCCCCCAGAGGGGTCCTTCACTTGGCGCTGCTCAGGGTGGCACCAGCCAGGGCCGGATAAACATCTTTATGCCGTAGTTTGCCCATGCCTGGTCTAAACCAGTGTTTCCCAACCAGGGTTCCTTCAGGGGTTGCTAGAGATTCCTTGAGCAATGAGCAATTTATGCCTGTCAGGTCAGTTTACTGACACCAATGATCTATTGACTATCCATAAGGGTGACATTCTTCCCCATGGCCAGCAATGTAGGAGGCATTCTTCCCACTGATCACCACTATAATATACTGTGATCTATGGATAAAAGAATTATAGAAGGAGGATCACTGAAGACCTGAAAGTCCCCCCATGCTAAAAAAGTTGAGAAAGGATGGTTTAAACAATCGTACAGGAAACTTTATTGTACTTTAATGCCCAGTTGAAGCTTCACCTTTTGTACTCACTATGTATGTAGGCTGCATAACAAGTAAGGAATATGACATTTTTGATTTGTTATTTTTAGGATATGTTGGTGTTTACCTATACTGAGCAGCACTGTTCCAGATACCCAGAGAAGAGCAAGATTGCTTTTCTTTACACAGAGTGCTGATGTCCGGGGTCTCCAGCAGTTTGGCACATTCTCTGCACAGTACTCTAATCAACAATACTGGAAGAAGAATGAACATTGTTATTATGAGTACTGAGGAGGGGTATGTCAGACTGCTGGAAACCCCGACCTCTGTACTTTGTGTGACAGCGGTAATCTGGTTTTTTAAAGTGTGCTGCCATAAAGCAGCTTAGTTCTGTTTGCACCAATAGTAAAAATACTATAATAGTATAAAAAGAGCATGTTCTTTATGGGTTAGGCACCCTAACTGTAAAAGAGTGTAGGCTTTAATTGGCTTTTAACCCAGTGGTGAAGGTACCCCTAGAAGAACATTTACATATTCTAGAGTAGTGTACCCCAACCTTTAAACTTTCAGATCTTCAGAAACCCCCTGCTATAAATACTATACAGCTCACAGTACATTAATAAGACCATTGGTGTCAGTGGTAACAGGCCTGAGAGACACAAATTGCACATTGCTCAAGGAACCCCTACCAATCTCTGGAGGAATCCTGGTCAAGAATACAAAACAATCTTTAATAACGCTTAAATATACTAATTTCACATGTATAAAAATCAGCAGCAATATTAATAATATATTGTTCAGGGACTTGTTATATTAGAATGACAACACTGTTTCCTCTTTATGTTCCTGTGTTGTCACTCTTGCGTACTGGTAACCATTGTAGACCATGGCCATTTTAACACACATTAGACAGCCTTAATCCTTTGTTGTTACCATCAAAATTATCCACCTTGAGAAAAGCCATACAGCCATCAATGAATGCAGATGTATGGGCCTGATTTATTAAAGGTCTCCAAGGCTGCAGAGAATACACTTTCTTCAGAGAAGCTGGGTGATCCAGCAAACCTGGAACAGATTTCCTAAAAGTCAATTTCTATTTGTTAGCAAATGTTTTCAATCCTGGACAAAATACATTCCAGGTTTGCTAGATCACCAAGCTTCACTGATGAAAGTGTATCCTCTCCAGCCTTGGAGAACTTTATTATATCAGACCCAATGTAACTATAAAGACACAGCAAGGGATCAGCAGCACTGAGATGCAAAATTAAAAAAAAGAAACAGTGAACTCATATATTTTTTATTTTTTTAAATCAATTGTAAAAATAATTTGTATCTAACCCAGAACAACAATATACCAGCTAGATAAGATATCTACGCCTGTTCTTTAATTCTAGTAGAGCAGCATAATAGCCAGGAAATTAGCATTTTGAAAATAGTGGTCTTTATGTTTCTCGGGGAAGATTTATCATTTGTATAATTATGTTAGCACAGTCAATATACATACAGCATGCATTCAAGTATTTTATCATTGGAGCTCCTGGTTTTGATCAGTGAAGAGTCATCAGTGAAGATTGATCCTTGCCTGGGCTAACCTTAAATTTAATGTCCAATGTGAGATATTTTAGACTTTTGCTCCCTCTAGTGGTAGGTATAACTAATTGCTTATTCTCAGTATATACATAATAATAATAGAGCATTGGAGCCATTCCTAATTGTAACAATGCCTTGGAAATAATTGTACACACTTTATAAGACTTAAAAGTTGTACAAAAATATTTTTTCCAAATGTTATGCTTAATAATCCTTTATCCTACATTTAATCATATATTAACCATCTCAATACCAGTTTTCTTTTTCAAGCCTAGGGCCAGATCAAGTCTAGCAGCGTTGGTATGTCAGTTAACTTGATGATAATTCTATGACCAATGTTTTTTTAATGACAGGAGGTCTACAGGCCAGGATTACACACTGTTGGACATTCCTCGTTCTCTGCTGCAAGGATAAAAGAAACTATATCTTTATTGAAAAATGGAACAGGCTATGTCCTTATGCAATAACACACACTTACCTGCCCGTTTGCAATTTCCTTTAAATACTTACAGTGTATAAACCAAGCATTGCTGGCTGCTGGGAATGAATGACCCCTGTGCACGAGCCCTGGAGTTGCATCTTGGCTAATTAAGATGGCTAAAGATTCTAAACCAGAAAGAAGACCTGGTGAGGATGCTGGTTTGGTGAAGGAGAGGTGACTTTAATTAAAAAAAAAAATTGTGAACAGGCAAGCAAGTTTATTTGATTGCAAAAGTGGCATTGCCTGTACCATCTACAATAAAGATTGCCTGCTCACAGGTTTTATTTTGCTTTAGTTACCATGGTTATACATTTATAGGTCCAAATGAAAAAAAGTCACTTGCCATAAGTATTGTGATTGCAAGGGAGTTAAAAAGAAATGCATTTTTATCAAAGTACTTGGTTCTTCTGGAGGAGTATTGATGTTTAGACTAATTGATCCTTACAGTCCTATAGATATGCACCCAAAATTTATTGGAGTCTGGATTTACATCTCCTTGGATGGTATTTTATCTTTTCTTTTACTCTTTAACACCTTCACCAAGACTCATAGCTTTAGGTTTACACTTGAATATAGGTCCATTTATATATAGAGTTGGCATTCTGCCCAATAAGGGGCTCATTTACATTCTTACAGGAGTATTGGTAACTTAAAATATTGATGATCCATATCTATGCATCCCATTATCTTTACATATTAAGCTGTGTATTAATGTGTTGTGTTAAGGCAGCCCATTTATTTGATAATTGGATACACACAATCTTTTGATGCCGTGCATAACAACCCAAACCATTGCTTTACAGCAGCATGGTGGAACAGTTGAAACAACTTTCAGATAGAAGTAGAAGCTGGGGGTTAGACAAGAGAAGTTCAGCACAAAAGCCGGTGTTGGAAAGTGATGTTTTTGAGAAGATGGAGAAATTATACAACCCATTCCCAGTCTGATCCTGGATACAATGTTTAAATGTGGTCCAACAGTATCAAATTACAGTTAGGTCCATACATATTTGGACAGGGACAACTTTTTTCTAATTTTGGTTTAATTTTAATTTTAAATTTTAAAATTAAATTTTAAATAATTTTAAATGAAATAACTCAGATTCAAATGAACTGCAGACTTTCAGCTTTAATTCAGTAGGTTGAACAAAAAGATTGCATAAAAATGTGAGGAACTAAACCCTTTTTTTTTTTTTAAACACAATCTCTTCATTTCAGGGGCTCAAAAGTAATTGAACAAATTAAAAAGCTGAAAATAAAATGTTCATTGTTCATTTCTAATACTTGGTTGAAAACCCTTTGCTGGCAGTGACAGCCTGTAGTCTTGAACTCATTGACATCACCAGATGCTGGGTTTCCTCCTTTTTAACCTCCCTAGTGGTTCATTTCTTTCCGGTTTTATATGTCTAAAATTTATTTTACAGTATAATATATTGGTATGAATACAATAAAGTTTGAAACACAAAATCATTTAAAAATAATACATTAAATTAAAAAAATAAAATAAAATATATTACAATTTATGT
>NC_092864.1:41810067-41865492 GCF_032062135.1 Pyxicephalus adspersus | reverse complement strand
CCTTTCTATTCTTGAGGCTTATGAGTGGCTTGCACCTTGCAGTACACCCTCTGTATTTACATTCATGCAGTCTTCTCTTTATGGTAGACTTGGATATCGATACGCCGACTTCCTGGAGAATGTTGTTCACTTGGTTGGCTGTTGTGAAGGGGTTTCTCTTCACCATGGAAATGATTCTGCGTTCATCCACCACTGTTATCTTCTGTGGACCTCCAGGTCTTTTGGTGTTGCTGAGTTCACCATTGCTTTGTTTCTTTCTCATGATGTACCAAACTGTAAGTTTTGTCACTCCTAATCTTGTAGCAATTTCTCGGATGGGTTTTTTCTGTTTTTGCAGTTTAAGGATGGCTTGTTTCACCTGCATGGAGCGCTTCTTTGACCGCATGTTGTCTGTTCACAGCAAAATCTTCCACATACAAGCACCCCCCCCCCCACTCTCAAATCAACTCCAGGCCCTTTCTCTTCTTAATTGATAATGACATAACAAAGGAATGCCCACACCAGCCCATGAAATAGCCTTTAAGTCAATTGTCCAATTACTTTTTAAGTTACTTTTTTGAGGTTCTTTGTTTTTAAACGTTGTCAGAGGATAACCTCCATGGAAGTCTTCATAATAGTTAAAATTATTAGACACAAAAAAGTTTTCTGCCATCTTTTAAAATTTAATACCCTAAAGCTAAATAATTCCTCCTGCTAAAATTAGCTTTTAGATGTTGCATAGATGTGGAGGTAAAACCCAAGAACTGTGGAATGTAATCTAAGCACCCTGGGCTGGAATTCTAGCCACGTTGGTTGAAGAAAAGCAAAATCTTGAAACATTTTTCAGTTTATACAGTGAATCCTTAAGTTTGTAAAGAATGCAGCCACTGCTTTTTTCAACACCCCAATGTTTTCTTACTGTAAAGAAACACATTTGATAAATTTTCCCTTCAGTTTTGATTTGAGTAGAACATACAGCGTCCCCAATGCATTTGCATGTATGGTAATAAGCCACTTTAAAGATTTTGAGCTTTATTCACTTTTTAAACCAGCTGCCATTCTGACCACAATTGTAGTTCATATTATGAGCCTCTGCAGATCGCCCATTGCAATATAAGACTCCCTAATCTTTCCTTCCTGTCAGAACCCTGGGCTGACTGGAATGTGGATTGTTCACCATGTTGTTGGTACCATTTTACTAGTAACAGTGGAGAATGGATTCCGATCTGCACAAAGTCATTCAATATACACTCTGTAGAAAGGATTTGCTTCTCAGTCTGTCCTACATGAATAAAAACCAGGTTTACAGATTAGGTGGTGCTTATCTACATGGCAAAGGAGAAGAAAGGAGAGGAATCAATGAAGTCATACATGCTTTATTTTGGAAATATACAAAATTCCTTCCACCACCCCACCCCTTTATACAAGATTGCTCTTTTACTGGACAAAATCAGAATCTACGTGGCTGCTGGATAATGTAGAGTCTTTTAGAAGGAACAACCTTCTCCAGGGTGGGACGGGGCTTCTGATGTGCAGTCTGTGCCGCTTCTGGGTAGTAATGACCCAGCTGCAAGTGAACAAAACAAAAACATTGGTTTATGAGTAGAAGGATTTGTCAATATTCAGCAAATTTTTAAACATTTTAGGCAAGGATCTAAGTTTTATTATATATATATATATATATATATATATATATATATATATATATATATATTTTTTTTTTTTTTTTTTTTTTTTTTAAAGTGTTCTGGCACCTATAGAATCACTTGCATTCCATAATTTTTGTGTGTTGAATTCATGGCCCTGTCCATTGGCCCCTACATGATGGAAATATATATAACCCATCAATTTGGAGAAATAGCAAATAGCAAACTCCATAAAAGCAACGTGACTACTTGAATTTCCTAGAACAGGCAAGGGCAGAAAGTGAAGTTGCAGAATAATCCACGTAATCCAAGTCCACACATACTTGGATCAGTATTGACAGGTATTTGTTTTAGATTTTGGGGATAAACATGAAAATCTTCCATATTCTTTAGATGTATTGTCATGACAGCTACAGGTTGCCAGAAATGTAGTAACAACAACTCTTCACTACTTCGTCCCAGCACGTTACAACACAAATGGCACAGATACCCATTGTAACCTATGGCGTTTGCCAGTTTTTTTAGCAGCAAACGCTAACTGGGGATAGTTTAGTAGGCCCTTGATAGATTTACTGATTTGACTGTTCTTTCAATATGGAAATGGCAAACGAGGTGGGAGTAAATTATGGATGATTTATGAAAGTGGCAGACTAATTTATGCACATTGGTGGGTGGAACAAGGCAAGGCAAACCGCAGCTTATATTCCCAACAAGTATGCATGGAGGTAATTTATTCATTGGGGCCCCACACTGCATGGAAATCATATTTCCAACTTATGATTTGTAGCACCAGGCTCCTATAAGTATGCCAACCAAATACCTGGCCATCATTTCATTTTTCACTAGTCAGTTTGCAATAATTCTGTCTATTGAGGTCATCAACCGTTTTGACCAAGGATTAAACATTCAACAGAACTAACACCACATCCCTCCATTTTTGTACTACCACTTTTGACAATCAACAGGAAAGTTATCCCAAATTGTGGCCATGTTTACAATGCAGGCCAACATTCTTAATATGTGGAAATAAGGCAAATTAATTAAAGATGAGATGGGGGTGGGGGGATTGATTACTTCACCAAGTCAAGTTGAAATACTAAATGTCAAAAAACAGGTAATGCTACAGATACAAATTCACAGCTCCCCAATTTTAATGGGATCCCCCTCCATTATACAAATTGGAAGAAGGTCATACAGCTACCCAATATATTACAGAAAATCCCTTTTACCATAGCAAACATTTCAGAAAAACACATTAGATAAGCAATGACACTAGAAAACATCTTGTTCCAAAAATGGGCTAAACGATACATAAAGAGCAAGAAATGTTGTTGCACATCTATCACAGAGATAATCTGCCAGTCTGCAGAACTATCAAATGTTCCAAACAATGTCTGAAGGCCACGGCGTCTTGCCTTGGTGATAAAAGACAGCTGATGGATAGCCATTGCCTTGTGCCATTCTGCATGCCTGAAATAAAGTCACGGCAGCACCGGCTCCCGAAGTGACGGGAAAATTAGAGCGTGCAGCTGTTCCACTTCTCACAGGTAACGGCCCCTGTGCATTTTGTTCTCTTCATTCTTTTCCCCAGACACTGAACAGACAGTTCACAATGAGGAAAGCATCCCATCAAACGAAATCCAATCTTCTCAGGCTGACGGCTGGTGGATGGGAATGGCTGTACAATTTATTCTGCTATAGAAGAGAAACTATTGCTAGCTAAGACTTCAACACTAGGCACTGCTATCTGTCACAGACAAATATTTTTTATGTAAAGATACAAAACAGCCCCATTACCAACTTGACTACTGCCATGAAGGGACTGGCCAAATATTTGTGGTCCTCATAGTCAAAATATAAATTGTATACATTAAGAAACTGACAAATACACCAGGTCTAGTGCTCTGGAAAGGTAATACCCTTTTGAAATCCCTACCAACCCCTGTGCTGAGGATGGCAGGACTTTCGTAGTACTCTTGTACTATTATATAAGCACTACGCCTGTATCATTACCTGCCCTGGGGGTACCGCCTTGCATTAATGCACCCCGTTCCCAATCAAGGCCTTAAATTCATTGAAGGCCACCCACAGACATCATGGATATAACTGAGTAGTGCACCAGAACAGGAGGTATGCACTATTCAGCATAGACCCTCCTTACTCCTGTTGCCATTCAAAAATGTGTTACTCTGTAGGAAAGCTAACATTTTACAACACAACATGCAAATGGGTGCTCAGAACTCAACAGTTTATTATGATATTTAATCAGCAATACCAACCTTCTCAAGAGCCCCAGCCAGAATTTTCATAGCTTGTAGCTTTGTCAGGTTCATAGCAGAACTGTAAGGAAAGGAAAAATATGCATGTACAATTTAAAATTTGAAGAGTGGGCTCATCCAACAACCCACCCTCTAGTGACTATTTAATTCCACCAAAAAACGCATCATATCCCTTTACATTTTTGCATTTTCTCATGTCAACTACATGGTAACTCCAACATCTTCCCTGTATCTGAGAGTTCTATGCACTGTGTGTGCGTGTCTCCTTTAGAAAAAAAGATTTTGATTCACACAATAGGACTGCTTGCAGCGTCCAGGTCCTACCAAGAAAGGCTGCAGGAAGTCAATGGTATCCACATGGGATTTCCAATGATAAAATGGCAGCACCAACCACCAGGGTTATTTCATTGTTATAGAGTAGGTTAATGTTTTCCTATTACATTTTTACTTTGAGGTGCATTTTGTGAATCTTTCTTGACAGGGGTGGGAATGTCACTAGGACAGGAAGACATTAACCACATTAAAAACTTCTAACCTTTCTTAACAATGTTTTTCATGCTGAGATTTCCCACCATCACTTCCTGACCCAAACAGAATTCTAGTAGAGGGAAAGATTATATAAGAGGCTCCAACTTATCCAAAAACCAAATTGATTTGGGGAGGGGAAGTCTATAGAGTATGATCAAGCCTGATAATTTGTACAGGGTGACCTCTCGTCCCCTTTTTTATGACCTCCTAGAATTACCTTGGTCTGTCCACTATGGATTTCTTCTTTTCAGGAATCCCACTCTCTTCGGGCCCTTGTTTTTTGGAGACCCTCATTCCTCCAGCTAGGGGTCAAAAAAAAAAAAAAAAAATAATGAAAATAGCAGTTAAAAAAACACGATCAAAGTCTGAACATTTGTTAGCCGTGATCATGTCTGGACTAGTTTATAGGTGGAGTACACTGTAGAGAGCTATAATGTACAGAGGAGCTCCTCATTACTGACTTAATAAACTGGAAGACAAGTTAAGCTTCAGAGCAACACCTGTGTGAGAAAGCAGCCTTCCCTATCCGAGAGAAGGTTTAGCTTCCCAAATCCAAGAGGAGCAAAGGAATAGCAGCATTGGGCCCATTTTTTTTTTTTTTTTTTTACAGAGAAGAAATCATTTTAGTATAGTGGAGTTTTCTATATTTGGTCACCAATATTTCACCCAAGAAATACTAAAACTATGATTTCGTGGCCCAAACAAGCAGCAACGATGCTTCCAAGTAATTATTGTAGGACAAGCGTATTTATCGTTGTGTTTAATAGTCTGACCAGACTAAAGTGCCAATCTATCTCTGGAGTCCACCAGTCTGTTGGGGTAACTATTGTGAATGGATCATCAGGGATGAGTGTGAATAGATTCACCTAGCAGAAGAAATTACAATGACAGCCGACCCATTAACAGCTTACAAACACAGAAAACACTCCTCATCAACTCAAAGTGAACTAGTCCAAACCCTGCACTGGTGGTGGGGGTCACTCCATATCAGTGACGGCAAGTAATAAATACAGGTCTAAGCCACAAAGTTACTCCCTACACTGAATCCCCAACTATAATTTCCAGCCATACACATTAAATTTAGTTTATTTTTGATTGAAAAACAAGATGCTAAACATTAAAGTAACCCAACAGCACCAGGCAAACAAGAGAAAAGGACACTGAAAATAGGCATATGCAAGATTTACTTAAAGAAATAAAAAAGGTTTCAAAACTTTGCCAGACACTTCTACAAATTGATGGGAAATTTCCAAATTGACAGAAGTTAAATTCTACATGAAATCAAACATTTTTTGCTCATACAAATCCTCAGGCTCTTCCTCTGTGCAACTGGTGTGCCACAACCTCTAAGGTTCTCCATGGGGCAACTGCCAGATTTAATGTCATCCCTTACAATGCGAGATCAGTGGCCCCATACTAAGGGGATATTGAGGGCCCAACCACCACATATAAGTGTGGAACCAGAACCAGGGGAGCGAGATGTTGCATGTAAGCGTTCTGCTGCCTCTAGACCCAAATAAGCATTGAACTCTGGCAGAGGTGGGTAGCAAAGGTAATTTTGTTTTCCAAGATTTAATTTTAATCCAGAATTAAAGTTGGTGGGATCTAAACAGAATAAAATGGATTCAGTGCTCCTAGTGCACCACCAGGGTGCCCTAAAGTAATAGCTGGAATTGTTACACTTTCTTCTGAATGAACAATTTAGGAAATATTATTGTGATTTGTGGGGGGTGTTTGCAGAAAATGAGCAAGGGGAACCCAACAGTGCACTCCTTTATAGGAAAACACAATCCTCTTGGTTGGTTGTCTGTACAGATCAGTAGTCCACCATGCACATGCCAGATTTTCACTTGTTCTGGTAACAACAATCTAAGGCAGGACATTCCTTAAATTGAAAGACTTCACTTTTATGTAGGGAAAAAAAAAACAAACAAAAAAAAAAAAAATATGATACGGGTACGCGATACAGGTTTCAAAAAAAGTATAATTTATTATTAAGTTAATCTAATTAAAATTGGAGCACTTTCAAAAGCCAAGTACTATTATCTTTTTTCATAATATAGCACAGCCAGCCCTCCCACTCCACATATTTTTTGCTTTGATCCAAGGGTCATGGTTCACCACTTGTTTACATCCAGTTCTGCAGGTTTTTGCATTTGTGCCTCCCCCTGGATACAGCCCCATAGAAGTCTACAGGGGCACAAATGCTCAGCCACAGGCAACAATAAAACGTCCACTATATAAACAACAAAATCACAGCCATAGGATCAAAATATGCATCACTGGAGGCAGTGAGTCAGGTTAGTGTTAGGGAGCAAAAAAAAAAAAAAAAAAAAATTTGTATCCAAGTGCACTTATATTTTAATTCTTCACTATTGTGTTCAAAACAAAAAAGTGAAACTTTGACATTAAATGCAAAAAATAACAGCCAGATATTTCTGCAGGTTGTAATTAGATCACAAATGCAATGCTCTACAACATACCTATACCAATTTACTGAAAAGCAAATCAGAAAGATTTTACTAAATAATGAAAATCTACAGCAAGTCTTCTCTTGCTCTGATTTAATATGAGAAATTATCCCAGTTTAATGATTTTCAGCACAGGATTTTAGCAGTTAATACACTGAACAAATCACTGGGAGATATCGGTACAAAACTGAAGCTTTCTTAGGCTATGTAGACATGGGCCATGGTTTTCGGCCAATATCGGACGAGAATATGGCATGTGTACAGCACTCGTCGTCCAAACAACCGTCCTAGCGGATCCACATCATTGGACGATCAACATGGAAGTGAAGAGGGAGAGAGCACAGCAGGGTGCCACTCCGTCATTCTCCCCCTCCCATCTCCATGGTGAGGTATGTACAGCACTCGTTCATGCATCGTGCATGTCGTTGGAAAGGATTGCGAAAGATCCTTTCCAACAACAATTATTGCATGTGTGTATATATAGCTTTAGAAAAACATTTTGAGATATGTCTCCAAACACTAGAAACGTCTGCAGAACAATTCAGGGTGGAAGACAATACCATGCAGCAGAAAAAAACAAACTGCAGCTAATGTTGATATACAAAGTTTGCTCTTTGCAAAAGTACTAAATCTACAACAAGATTTAATTTCCAAACTATAGGGAAAGTATTACAACACACAGCAACTACCTACCTGCAGGAAGGTGGCCTCCCTTCAGTGGTAAAGTCTGACAAATCACCTCAGTAGCCATGATCAGCTTCTAACACTTTGTTTACTGCTAATACACAGCCTGCTCAGAGTTTATATAGAGAGCAGGGTGGGGCCCCAATGGGATTACCCAGGGGCCTTTGTTTTGATTGCCATTTATGTACAGCTGGGACCCTAAACTTTAATGTTGCTCAGCAGAGCATATAGAAAGTTCAGTGCTAGAAGCTGATATGTAAATAATAAAGTGCAGGAAATACAATAACAGTTTTCAGATGTGATGGTATTGTTGGGAACCCCCCTGAAGGGGCCCTGGGGGTGTCTCTGACTGCAATAACATGGAGAAAAAAATAAGTTCTTTCTGCAGGAAATGAAACTGAACTGCTTGCTGCAGATGACTGGTAGCTGGGTCTACATTATTGTTTATTTTTATTTCCTTATGTTACTGTTATTTGCTGCCAGAAATGTGCAAATAAAAATACAGAATACATATAGCTAAACCTAAACACAAAATATTATATAATAATTGCAGCTTAGTTGTGGTTGGGTAGTAGATTCTTATTTATTGTTTTTATTTTTGTATTTTTTGGCTTATTGAAACAATGTAAAAAAAAACACTTTCAATGTTACATTTATCTGATCAAAATGAAGCAAATAAGATAAGATCATTGCTAGGGGTTGTATAACCATTAAAGCTGATCTCCAGGCACAACCTGGGGCCTATCACCAGAATTTTTACTAAAAGCGAAGATAACCCTTTTATGGTGAACGTTGCCTTCTTTTTTTTTGGGGGGGGGGGGTCAAAATCCTTTGTTTGCAACCTGCTGCAATGGTAAAGATAGAATGGGAGCGCATAGCCTCCTGGGATACATACGTCACGCGTCCCAGGAGGCTTCTGGCGGCAGAGTGCGGGCATGTGCAGAAGACCTTTTTCTTCAGGGGGGGTAAATTGTGATCTCACCCATCTCAGTGAGATTGGCATTCTTTTTTTTTCCAATCTTGCCAGTGCAGTGCAAAATCAGGTGACGTAGGCAGAAGGCGGAAGAAAAAGAAAATGGCAGCGCCCAGTGCGAAAGAGGATTCAAGGACGCTGCGGGACCCAATCCAGAAATACTCCATAGGGATGGACAGATCAGTGAAAGTAAAGGTGAGTTTTGTTTTTTTCTTAAGCGCACTTCTGCCTTAACTTATTTTACTTTGTTACAGGTCCCTCTCATCCAGAATTGAGGTCTCTATCTATCAGCTTCTAAAAGAAGTTTTATATTGTTTTTTTACTCTTTTTTTAAATGTATTATTCTACTGCAGGGGTCGGCAAACTGCAGCCTTTAGGTCAGATACGGTCTAGCCGGTAGTTCGTTCCAGCCTAACCCCCCCCCAGACGAGCTGGCCTAATGCCGGTCAGCAACCCGCGGCTCCTGAGCAGGTTGCCGGTGGTTCGACCGGGGGAGGGGAGCTTAAGGATTTACCGGAGCTCCCGAGCCTCCCCCTTGCAGTTGCTCCACTATTTACCGCGGCCGTCGTTGATATTCTGCCGCCGCAGTAAATAGGGAAAGCTCCCTGAAGGTAAATCCCTCTCCTCTGCAATGCATACAGAGGAGAGGGATTTCACTTCAGGGGGCATTCCCTGGTGGTGGGCGGAGTCCGGCCTAGTGTGCTCCCGCCCACCCCATAAATGGCCATAAAATGTTGCCGCCCCCTGTTCTACCTACACATCCATGCACTTTGGTTCTGCTTATTTTTAAATCTTTTGAGGACAATATCTGGAGGAGGCAATTAACCTATGGCATGTTTTTGGGGAAACCAGATTGCTCGTACAAAACGCACACAAACCTGGGCAGAACATTTAAACTCTGTGCAGATAATGTGTTCTGGATTTGAACATAGGCACTGTCCAGTGAAATGCTTGCAAACAGTGGTTGTAGTTGCATCCCATCCTCCCTATTCCTTTGGCCATTTATATAGGGATGCTTGGGGCTGTATTTTTCTCCTCTCCTTGTGGCTGGCACAGCTTTTCTTCCATCCTACCTCCAGCTTGTGGACATGTTTTCTAGGTTCTCATTTACAGTGGTCCTGCGTTGTAGCATACAGTATGTCAGTGCCTGCAACCACAGCTTGGAGAGGTTGCAGGGTACCAGACCCATTGATAAGGCAGAGTCTGCAAAGGGATAAGATAAGCAAATTTGCTGATTACATTGCCCTACACCTAAACAAGTGTCTCCAGTGTGTGGGATTGCCCCACTGTAAAGCTGCGTACACACCTGCAATTTTTCTCGTTGGAAAGGATCTTTCACGATCCTTTCCAACGAGAAAAGACTGCACGATGCATGAACGATGCTGTACATACAGCACCGTTCATGCTCTATGGAGAGGGGAGGGGGGAGAGCGACGGAGCGGCACCCTGCTGCGCGCTCTCCCCTTCCCTTTCATTAGGATCGGTCGTCGTCCATCGTCCATGGATCCGCCAGGACGGTCGTCGGACGATGGACGAAGACCGACTGTACACACGGCAGATTTTCGCCCGATAATTGGCCGATACCGATTATCGGGCGAGAAAAATTTGCCGTGTGTACGCAGCTTAAGTCTGTTACCTCTAATATTATTATACAGTATTTATATAGCACCAACATATTACACAACACTGTACAATAAATTGGGGTTGTAAATGACAAACAGATAGTGACACAGGAAGAGGAGAGGGCCCTGTCCAGTTTCTAACCAATCCACAGGTTGCAGAGCCAGACAAAACTTCAAGCAGACAAATGGATTGGTGACTTCCACTATGAACTTTAAGGGCTCCCAAATATTGCCTACCCTAGTAACTATTCAATTAACAAAGTATATATGTGAAGTTTTCACATGTGTAACAAATCAAGCAAATCTGAATGTGAAGGGGGGGGGGGGGGGATAACAATTTGTAATGAAAGATTACTGCCACTGTTTGTGCTTTTGAGTGGGAAAAAAAGGTTGCAGCCTTCATTTGGAGCAATGTGGGTGTGTGATTGTGAGACGGACAGCCTCACCCACCGAATAAGGAATAACAATGGTGTTTTGATGTGTATCATGCATGAGAAGGATATTATTAAAGTGTAATGAATAGTTTTGGATAAAATGTGAAAGGATTTTTATTGCCTTCTCCATCCCAGCTGGTTAAATTCACCCTTTCTTTCTTTCTTTTTTTGTGTCCATTCACAACAAGACAAAAAGTGAATAAAAATCTAAAATGTTGTCACCAGAACAATAAGTGAGGGTAAATCTTTGCAAACAGTAATGTAATGGTCATTTTATCAGCAGTACATGTCTCAGGTACAGAGAGGATTGTGTGTGGTTTTAGCTTTGGGTGCTATTGCCTTTCATTATTTCCTGGATTTGATTAGGAAGGGTGAAGACACTGAATATTAGGGGTACAGAATTTACAAAGAACAAAATGGGAATTACCAATATAAAAGACGCAAAGCTAATAAAAAAGAACACATGGGATGATACAAAAAGCAACAGGCTAAATGGCTGTGTGCATAAAAGTATAATGAATATAACAAGTAACATCTTTGCTGCTTCCGTGAGGTTTTTGCCACAATGTGCAATATGTACCAGGCAAAGTGATCTTCCATCAGCATTGTGATATCAGAGCTCCTCGGTGTCACCAGTGCTTCCATCTTTTTCACAGTTCTCTTCCCCATTGGAACCCTTAGGCCTCCTGAGTGTCAGGTTAGGATGACATAATTCCCTTGCATGGGCATAGTTACCTAGCCCTGACACAGAATTGTGCCCAGACTAAGTTGCACACTAAGTTGCACATGGGAATCAAGTCTCTTCTTTACAGAGGAAACATTTAATTACAGAAGAGACTTGAAGAGTCTCTGTCATAAGAAAAAAAGTTTAATGCAGGCCCAATGCAATTGCAAACTAATAAAGTTTTTTTTTTTTTGTTTTTTAGGCAAGTATATTGCAATGTGCTGCTGGGTAAAACAAAATATTTTAGCTTCTGCTGTGGATAAGAAAACATGCAATAACATGTAAAAAAAAACAAAAAAAAAAAAACAAACAAAAAAACAGATGTCAACTTACGCAAATTTAACTTGCCTTAACTCGTTAATCATTATGCATATGGAACAAAACACAGCCTTGTAGTTTTGGAATAACTGACCTGGAACAAGTGAGCAGCAAGTAAAAACGCCACTTGGTTGAGTCAGGGACTCGGAGCACTAGATTTGTTATCGGTACTACAAAAACAGGTAACATACGAAAACTGTATCTAGGACCTTGTAGAAGAATCACTGAAAATATCTTATATCATCTAATTCAGTGGTGCACAACCTCTTTTCATCTGGGAGCCGCTGTTGACATTGAGATAAAACTTGCGGGCCACAATCCAAACAAACATTAAAGATGTTTAAACTTGGAATAGTTTTATTTAAAATGAAATTAAGCTGAAATGTTTTTGGTTACCATAACAAACATACACCAAATAAAAGTAATGACAAAACAAGAAATTCTGCACTCACCATTTGATGCTCATTTTATTAGTGAAAGATACAAAACTAAAGCTATCATACAGTGCTGGCCGGTCATTTATTGCTTTCCCCTCACCATTCCTGTACCAAGAGCAGAAACTAGACCATACATCAGTTATAGGAGTGTGCTAACCTTTATTGTATCCCAAAATCTCTGCAATGGATACTTCCAGAGAAATGCAATTCATGCGACAGATAGCCAAGCCGAACATGTTCTTACTACTACATCTTCAGATCCCTACATCTCCCCATTCCTGGGAAATTAGGGTTCACAGAAGGTAAATGGCCAGCTAAGCGTGACAGGGTAGCACGGTATGACAGGGGTAGTTTTTTGTATCTTGTGATGACGCCGTAGTGATGTAAGTTTAGGAGCTTACAGTTACATGGTCAACTATGTATAACAGGCACCCCACCAGCTTCTCAGTCCTTTGCACTGCAACTTCTGCGGATTTGACAGCAGTGAGCGGTACTGAGCGTCTCCCCCTAAGCAGGGTTCTAGGGCATGAGGAAGGGGTAACTTCATTGCAACCTCACCGCCAGTCTGAACAGAGCCTTGAAGTTTTGTGAACGAGCAAATATAAATAAATAAATATATATATATATATATATATATATATATATATGGCACCACAGCACAGAATGAATTGACAGTACCCTAATGCTCATTGCCATGGAAGTGGCCCCCGAGGATCCCTAACATGCAAACTCAATTGGGGACCCTGGTGTTAAAATAGCCCCAATTAATGTAAAAATGTCCGTTTGTTTTTAGGATTTTATGCCTGTGACCCCATATCTGGCAACGTGTTATGTTTAGGGGGCTGAAATTTGGTTTAGTATCAGCTCTCAGGGTACCCTGTGTACTCTGACAATTTCAGGGGTTTTATGACACTGGGTGAAGGAGATTTTAAGGTTTATACATGGGGGTAATGACAGCTGCATGGACACAGACACAGCTCTCATGCTGCTGCTGGGATTATCTCACAGTACAAGGTGAGCGGGGAGCAGCTGATTGCCAGGTCTATAGTACACACCCACTCTCAGGGAGCTCACACTGAGCGTGCTCAGGAAGCTCCCTCTGCTGACAGCACAATCTCATAGAGAGATACAAAGGAAAGAGATCCATCCCCTGCAAACCAATGAGCAGAGAAGGAATGAGCAGAGGACGGGATCTGGCAGTAGCCAGATGTGGCCCACAAGCCGTAGGTTAGGCACCCTTAATCTAATCCATTTGATCAGAGAATTTTACACATGGAGGTTCCGTGAGACAACCAACTTCCATTTCCAGTAAGATGTTAGCCCTCATACCTAGAAATCCAGTTTAATTCTCCTTAAGCTGGCTTTATATTACTGCCTTGTGTTAATGCACTGTATGCGTGTTTCAGGGTCATTCATTTTGCATGGCATCCCAATGCACCTGTGTTGGCATGCACAGTAGTGTACTGTTCATGGTGGTGGGCTGTGTCTTAAAAAATGAAAAAAATATTTTAACGGGCTACTAACACACCTGCAGGTGCATGATAGTGTGTTAGTAGCCCATTAAAATTATGTATTGCAGTCTTACAATCAAACTTATGGAATAGGCTCCCTCAGGAAGTAGTTTCAGCAAGTGCTATAGATTGGTTGAAAAAAAAGCTGGATGCTCTTCCAGAAGCACAGACTATAACTGGGTATCAAGTTTTATAGTAAAGATAACAGAGACCGTTGATCCAGGAAACATGTGATTACCTCACAGGATCAGGAAGGAATTTTTTTATTCCCTGTTGGAGCAAATTAAACTGGGGTTTTTTTCTTTTTGCCTTCCTCTGGATCAACAATGGCTTTAGGGTTTTTATCTGGGATATGTTTATTTCTCTAATGGTTGAACTTTATATCTTTTTTTCTTCTTTATATCAACCTAAAAAATGTACTTTTTTTCAGCTGTCTAAATATTGCTCCAGTCACTTCCGCTGTTTGCTTTACAACTCACATTTTCCACCCATCACACACTACAGTTGCCACTGTATCTTTAACAGCTTAGGACATGGAAATTGTGGATTTCAATCACAGATACAGCAGTGTCATTTATACTCCCTTCTTCTGTCCTTGAATACTATGAGTGACCTGGTTCCTAGATTTTGACACAAAAAAGAGGTTCTAACCATTGGATTTAGATGGCTCATGGACATTGGCATCAATTAGAGAGGGTATTCTCAATGGCTCTGTATGTTGAGATTGAAGGTAACAATTGCTATATACCATCTTGTTTTATTTTTTCAGATTAGATGATTATTTTTGATACAAAGCTCAGGTACAAAGGAGCCCTAAATTCTGCAGGTTTAAAGGATTACAGACCAGCTTTGTGAGGGGAAGGAATGGAAATGTCAATTAACAGAGTAATAATAGTTGTGTTCTTTTAATAAACCTCACCCTGGAACTTATGGCGCATACCTGATGCTCTTTACATTTTCCCTTTCAGCAGATGTTTGCTGGAAAAAGGAGGGGGGAGGGGTTGTGTCTGATGTGTTGACTTGTGAAGTCCTCAAGTCCAAGTCCAAACCATAGGGTCCTATGAGAGCCTTTAATTTAGCAACCATACAGGAAGACTTTGTCAATAGACTTCTCATGGTAAGCAGTCAAGGAGAAAATTACAGAGGCCACCAATGCGGAACTCTCCATCTGACAATACAAGTCACCTTGCTCATGCTTTGGCTTCAATAATTCATTCTTGATCATATCCTAGGAAATCTATCCCGCTTGCTGATTTACTTAGCAATGAAGCTCCATTAATATCTCATTGATCTTCAGTGTGTCCTAGACAATCTAACATGCTTTGGATTTATATGGATATGCACAGGGGAGTTTACATGTGCTCCACTGTTCACAAGAAGCTCAGTGGTCCAACTAATAACCTTTTAGTAATTGTGCCAATAAGCAAGAATTGTTTGATGGGCTTGTGGCGAGTACAAGCAAAGCACTGCTTTAACTTTTTGCTTCTTTGAACTAAATGGAGCTTGTGTCATGATGATGTTTATCATACTGTACATTGATCTGCTCAAGCAAAAAAATTAGAAATTTGTACTTCTTGTAAATATCCTTTTCTTGCAACCCATTAAGGGGCAGGAACGTTTGGATTGTAGCACCACTTACAGGAGCATTGGGCATTACATACAAAAAACTGTAGACCAGCCCAGGATTATACCTCCTACTACCAGCAGGCCTTAGTTATGCAGCAAAGGATGAACTTAAACACAAGGGGGATTGGACCAGTGTCTCCAAGTGGGCTCAAAGATCGGACTCCTATCCATTGAGGAACTTGGGAAATCTTTAACCTTTGATATGTCTAAAATCAGTACTAATAAGGGGTGTGCAACACTGCAAACCGGACAGTTGGTAGCAGGTTAAGTTTACATAAATGGAGGTGACCAAAGTCACAGAAGTTTGACACGAAAAACAGGGAAGTTTCTACGCCTAATAAAGAGGGTAAAAAATTATACATTGGAATTGTGAAAGCCTTGGAGCATAATGATGCAATGTGCATAATTCATTTCATTAAAAAAAGTGGACTACTTAGCAACCAGTACCTTTTGAGAAAATACACACTTTGTGCTTAGGTATGCAATTACAATCCAGCATATAGAGAGCAGGGGGTAAGAAGTATGCCATGTACAGCCCAGCATACAGTGGTCAGGCGTATGTAATGTATGTAATGTACAGAATCTATAATTGTGTACAATGGAACAGTACATGGTGTGTACCACACAGCACAGAATAGAGCACAGTAAAGAGTACGTAATGTATGTACCAGGTTGGAAAGGGTAGGCCAAGACTGATGAGGGCAGCCTGAATGGGGAGGGTGACAGCTGGGGCAGATATATTTTGGTGTAAAGGGGGGGGGGGGGGGGGGGGTGCATACATACCAAGATAGAGAGAAAGTGGTCAGCTAGGATAAAAGAAGTCAGAATGAAGAGAAGATCAAGAAGAAATATATTATCCAATGAAGAATAAGTAGTAGAAGCCTTGACTTACACAAACAGTTTATGATGGAGACAGAAAGATTAATGTTTAGTGCTGAAAGAACCAGTAGAACCTGCTGAGCTCCCTGCTGCAGCTAACAGCCACTCTACCCCCTAGGCTCTGACATTACTGGATTAGAAGTGCCAACTACAAAGTGACTGCACCCCCCTGTGACAACAAACCACAAAACCAATTAATGTCTGCTGAGGCCCTGATCTCCCAAACCCTGTGTCAGGTAGGAAGAAACATAGCTGGAACTATAGCAATAAAGGGGGAAGCGAACCAAATAACTGAGGAATCCTTTTGTCCCAATCGGCCTATTAAAAGATGGGGCAATGCTAATGACTATGAACCTTGAAAGCGCTCTGCTAGTGACTATCAGTAAAAAGTCTGGAAAGTGCCCTGTGTGGAACCCAAGGCCCAGGGGTAACTTCTAGGCTCTGTGTATCCGGTCGAGGGGAGCCTGGACAAGGCATTTCAATAGTAATGAGACAAAGTTCTGGTGACAATGGGGGTGGGGAGCTAGCAAAAAGTTTGTTTTAAAGTAGATAATGGAGCTAAGATGTCAATTCTTCTAAGACACTGGCACAAAACATTCTGCATGCTGCCAGTTTAAGGGGTTATCCTGGTTATCTTTTTTTTCTATAATCAATTTATGGATAGAGTAGGGGAAGGGAAAACCTGAATGGTGTTTTTTTTACCATTTGTGTCCCGGGGAGAATTTCTGTTTTGCCTAGTCTTGGGACACCAATTGAAGCAAAATTCCTATATAGTTGTCACCGTAAGGGGTGAACCCTTTTGGAAAGTATTCTGTTTCAATGCCAAATCAAAATTTTGGTTTCCTATCACTTTCTGTCTCAATGACAATACTTCCAAAGACAGAGGGTAAAATCTTCCCAGACATCAATTAAAATTTGATAGGGGTTTAATCATTACTAATTTCCAAAACTTTAAAGTTTGCGCTTTACATACACTTTACATCTGTATCCACAGAAAGGATGGCTATTTTAGATTCATGTATTCCTTTAAAGCAGAATGGTACCAAAAATTGCAAGATGAATGAAAGCCAATAAAGAAAAATATATAATTTTTAATGAAATATTACCTTTCAATTACGAGCTCTTCTCTGCAGTACTTCTTTTCTACCACAAGATGCCCTCAGTCTGATGTCCTCATTTACCAGTAGTGATGAGCTCTGATTTCTGCTAATTGTTGTAATGGTCCAGACCTCAGCCTTATCGAAATGCTGTGTCAAGACCATAAAAGAGCTTTGCATAAACAAAACCCTGCAAACCTCTACAAACCAAAGCAATGCTAAAGATGGTTGTACAAGCTATTAAATCATGAGGTGTACTTAGTTTATCACACATGGCTTCCATATTTTGGCTTAATTTTTGTTAAATAATGACAGTGCAATATGTTGTGTGTTGTTCACTACCCTAGGTCAGATTTACATAAGGAGCAGATGATTTTTTTTTAATTACCTGATAAAATCTTAAACTGAAAAAATCTGTACTTTTTCACATACACAACTACATTTATTAATGCAGCCATTTGTCGCCCTTCTTTGTATGGTAATGGGGACTGCACCGGCCATTTCTATTCAATCTGCTTAGTGTGCAAGTCTGGAAAGTTGCATAGCTCAGCGGGATGCCGCTTCTCCTCAACACCTCACTATTCCCTGTAATGAGGAGGAAAGAATTCTAATTTCTAAAAGCTAAAACAGTGTGACAGTCCACGGTATCAGCTGATTTCTTAAATGACTCTTTTCCTTTGTAGCTATGCGTTTTATGCTGGCAACACTGGTTCAACCACGGTGAGCAAACAGCGGGGGATCGTACAGTCTGCCTAAATGCCCTCAGCAAGTGAGATTAATGAATGCGTCAGCTTGGTGCTTGTAATAAAATGTTCATACACATTGTAGTAAGGAAGCAGATTAGCATGCAAAGTGATAGAAGAACAAATTACTCATAGTTCTTCGGTCCCAGAGATTTTCTAAAATGAGAGTATTTTTTAGGCTGTGGATCAGATGAGAAGTTACATAGTGATGTATATTAACTCATTGTAGATCACAGTGCAGTGTCAAAAACTTGACAGAGTAATTCAGTGACCCAAAATGTCCCTGAACACTTAACCTATACCCAGGAAGAAATGGAGACTGTCATTTTAAAAAATGTTATTTGGCCATTATGCAGACACTTACCTTAAACTGTTGGGGTCTTGCTTTGTGGTAACCGCTCTGGACTGCAAATGGATATGACCTGGATCAACAATTTTTATCAATATTAATAGCCGATTAAACTTTATGTATTTAGAAACAGATGCAGCGTTTCTATCTACAGAGTTGGTTACAACCAGCTTCTAAAGTCTTGTGCACATTTTTCACAACCCTTACTGTAAAAAAAGATTTACTATTGCAAAAGTAAATTTCTCTGAATGCAAAGAATGATCTTAAAGTGAAGAGCAATGCACCAAGTTTACTATAAAGGACACTAATTTATTGTATAGAGGATTCATTTCTTAAATGTCTCTCAACACTGAATTCCACTTAGTTCAACTTTCCTCATAGCAGAGCTCCGTCATGCTGGTATTCGTTCAGTTGTCATTTTTGCAGATTTACATTTTTTTGTTAACGACCGGTAGATATGGACAGTGCGGACATTGTGGTTGCTCTCACTGATCATTACAACACTACTGGACACATTGGTAAAGGCGGCCTACAGGGAAACAAGCAATTCAATACACCTGGAAGATTCATCCATAGAAAGGTCCATATGGAAGAAAATAAAAAGTCAACACACTGCTGGCCAGACAGACAAGTATAAAGCTACTTCTTTTACAAAGTATTGCTGCTTGTATGTTTTTACACTCCCGATGGGATAAATTAAAGAATTGAAAACTGCAGTAACAATCCAATACCAGCTATTCTCTATACTAAGCATTAAAACATTGTAAATATTACAGATTAAAATGTGAAATACCCTTTACATAAAAAACAATCCCCTTTACAAAAAAGGAAAAGTAAGATACAAGAATGGTAAGTATTGGAGTGGCCGCCCTGAGCAGCATTGTCTTTATTTTGTGTCTCCAGGATGGTTTGACAAAAAAAGACATTTGAGGACACAAACGTGACAAACATGACAAGAAGCACACGTAAAATCATTTTCTGTGGATGGAGTGTCCACATTTATTTGATCTTCCAATGTGCATAGAAAATGGCAGTGAGACTGTTATGAAATCGGCAGGGAATGGAGAGGAATGTAGAATACGCTCTACAATTCAGTGATGCTACGCTTAAAAATGTTAGCTCTTTAATATACTGATTTACATATCTCTGCTTTCCAGTGACTGCAATGATACACGGCGTTACAAATGATGGCACCCGCAATTGGTAATGGCATGACTATATTTACATGGGTGATAGGGAAATTTACAAGACAGGAGAGCATACAAGGTTGACATTTAGTAACAGGGAAACAAAGAAAGCATTCATTTGATTCATAGTTCTGTACAAACTAATTGTAACGAGACTTTATTCACATTAAAAAAAATATCAAGAATTTGATTTGACCATAGACATATTCCCCAAAAATCATTTTTTATCATCAATCTCATACCTTCACTCACATAGCTCGCACCATCACCAGACTAGCGCTACAAGCAAAGAGCTACACCCTAAAGAGCCAAAAAAAAAAAAACAAAAAACAAAAAACAAAAAAAGAAAAGAAAAAAAAACCCTCATTTTATTTCTGCCAATCCATGATTATCCTTCTGCAAAAAAAAATAACCGTGTACCACAATCCTTCTTAAAATTCACTTTCCGATTCCAGCTTTTTTTTAAAAAAAAAAAAACAGCATAAGGCCATTCAAAAATTAAGTCAAGCATTACTGATAGAGTTCATTAGGGGCACTCTTCATATCACACCCAAGAGTCCGGAGAGCCTGGGTACTGTTCTGACCTGTAAGAAGGTCTTCTAGTGGAGTAAAAATCCACATAGTTTGTGGTTGACTTGAGTCCATATTGCGTGTTCTGATCAGCAGTAGATGTGAAGTGAACACGCTCGTCAAAGTAAGGGTCTTCGTAGCTGTGGGGGGACTGGAGATACAATCTGTAGGAGTCATAGTTTTTTCTGTTGGAGTCTTCAGGGCTATAATACAGCTGGTGTGGCTGGAGGACACAGAAAGACAATGTTATGTATACAACTAAAGAGTCATACATCATTCACAATATTGCAGACCATTTTTTCATTGTTTAACTGCAAGCCCTGGATCGATCTATCGCGGCTTCATTATTACACCTATAATCCACATTGGTTTCATATATTGAATGAAAACATTTAAACCAACAATTCATGTAATGGAATATGAAATGTGATCCCCAGCTGCAGTAAAGAGAGACCCAAAAAATGGGGTGGTGGTATTCAGATGTGGCTACAGTAATGGCCTCTGCATTTCAAGCCAAAGATCCACAGTTCTAAAACAATGTTGTTGGTTTTCCAGTTGTAGCAATACTACAGTTGACATACAACATGTATTTATTATTATTTGGGTAGTGGGAAAAACACACACAACATACTATTCTTGTATGTTCTAAATCCTACAAGTTAAAAAATAACAGAAAGTTCTGAAAAGAAATGCACCATACTGGGCAACCTCATTGATTGATACAAAGGCACAAATTCCAAAGAAAGAAGGATAACTCCACAGAATTATTGGCTAAGTTAGCAGGGAGTCTTCTATTTCACAACAGGCAAATGTCATCGAATAAGTCACCTATTTTTAAACACAAGGATAACAAAACTTTTGTATTTTCAAATAGGGCAGCAACCTGCACTGACCTCAATTCTACAAGGGTAAAATGCTAACACTGTATCAATTAACAAAATCACTAAATTGGGCCGGCTTTTTACCATGGCTAGTGATTGTCAGGAAGCGGTTCCACTCCAACAACCACCAGCTAATGGGATGGCAAGACTGCGGAGTCTTTCTACAACCCAATACTTACATTACAAATGCTGAGGTCACCAAACTGTCAGTAGCTTACCAATCTAACATGTACATTAGCAACTATTCTGTTCTTTTGATTGCATGAAAAGGTAAACTTATCACTCAGATAATCTATAGTTGAGTGTAATGGGCTATTTTACTTTGAAAGTTTTCTTAAAATTAAATTGAAAAAAATGCATTATATTGGCTTGCTTAAAGTTTTGCAATGTATTGAACCATAACACCAGTATCATGATACATATCATATACAGCCAGGTTCTTGTCAATACACACACACAAAAAAAAATAAATAAAAAAAAAAAAAAATCACACTTCAGAGTAAACGTCACACTGTCTCAAATTTACCACTAGATGGCACCAAGACAGCCCAGATTTTTGGATTCTAAACTGCAGAGAGGTTTTATATGGAGAAATCAGATAAATATTTGGTGAGCCATTCTTACTGCTTGTGTACTGAAATCTATAAGAATATTGATTCAGCATTCACAGAGAAGGTTTCCAGGGTAAACACAAGCCATGGCTTGTAAGTGCTTATCTTCAAGCAGCAGACTTTGACTTGAGACCTGTTTAAACACCTATGCTGATGGTTAAAGCTTTGGAGAGAGCCGTCTCATTAACAGTTACATTAGGACAAGAGACAGTGCTGGGTTATATCAGTGCTGCTACACAGGAGACAATGATGTCTGATAAACAAATAACCAATTGACTGATTGCTACATACACATCTGCATCCAATCAGTAAAAATTTGCTAATAAATCTAATATATTCCCTTTCTAGAGACTGTGATTTACTGATCTGGAAATGCTGCAGGAGCTTTAGTCAAGATTATTTAAATAAACAGCACTTTATTGACTTTTTAATCATTAAACATTGAGAGTACAGTGCAACAGCATTAAACAAAGTGGTTACTCTAGGGAAAGAACAAAGTAAAGTTTATTTCTGAAGTTTTCCTCAAATGTTTGTTTATGCCGATCAGCACTAAAAGACAAACTTGCGTAATGATGTAAAAACATAGTTTCCCTTGTGCCTTTGATATGCTACAGAATTCCCAGAGCTGTCTGAAATACATGGAATGCATTTCTGTGGACAATGAACTCTGGATCCACTACATTTATTCTGCACACACTACAGAGACATTTACTGCCTCGTGTCACACTGACCTCTAAAATGCAATCTGTTTTGCTGACCCTCTGACCTAATTCACCAACCCTGAAAAAGTATGTAGCAAATGAAGACAGAATGTATGATCTCTGCGTTTTGCAGGACAGTAACTCAGAAAGTACAGGGATTTATATGAATTCCAGGATTTTAGAAGGTAGTTAGAAATCACAGGCCACAGTCTTCTTAGACAAGGCTTCTTTGAGACACACAGAAGGTATTGTTTAGAGGATAACAGGCATTGCTTACAACTCATGTCCAATAGAATAGAAAGTCAGGGCTGTCCCATCGCTTCATCATTCAGACATCAATTTTCAATCGGCATTCACTGGGAACAGCCAGACACTTTCTTTTATACCACATCACAAATGTCTAGGAGACCATACACACCAAATCTGAACAACTGCAAAAGGAAAGACTTGCCCTTCTAAAAAGAGAGGGGACAGCTGGCACATACTTGCAAAACAACCTGCAAAATTTCTGTGTTAGCATGTACCTTTATATGCTGAAAAAGCTCATTACCACTGGTGTTAAGTCCTTTGCCTTCAAGTGTTCACTAACAATGTCTATTTCTGCTGCGGCTGTAATGTAGCAGTATGGTCCATCTATATTGTCGGCTCTTTAGCAGGAAAGTTAATAGCTCTGTTAATAATACTACAAGGTATTGGCAATGATTTAGCTGTGGTGCTACTAAACTGTCATCGGCCATTTTCCGTATAAAGTCTTAAAATGAAACTAAACTCAAAAATTTTAAAAATTGCGACCAGGCAGGTCCTTTATTGAGAAAGCAACAGGGGATGCCCATTTTGCAATAAATTAACCTTACCTGCCTGATTGCAATTTTTATTAAAACTCACTTGTCCCCATTCTGTCACGGGCGGTGCCATCTTCTTCTGTTTCTTTTCTGGGTTCCCGAACTTCGGCCATCTTGATTGAAGACAATATCTGTATGAGGGGCATCTAGCATTTTCAGAAAGAACTCAATAGTATATGCCTATGTACTTCCTCCATGACCGGTTTCTTTGAATTCTGTTATGTCTAACAATTACATATTGAAGATTCATTTAATAGTAACTTATTTCTCACCTGCCGCCTGCTCTGCTCTCTTGCTGGTGATGAATAGGAACTGATGTACATAGGAGACTGCTTGCTGGACCCTGTAAAAAATAACACACATTTTATTCCCTTGGGCTACAGCTCTGTAGTGCTGTGCAATCATTTTACAAGTCCATTCATACACATGGAAATTCATGTTGGCTTATACCAGCAGTTAAGAATTCTGCTTGGCACATCAGGAACAAATGCGTACAATTTAACTGTCACAAACACAAGAGATTCTTAAATGGATGTAAGTTCACAGTGACTGAGCACTGCTCTCCCAGACAAAAGTGCTGGAGGAGGTTTGGAATTCTGGGGAGCGATGCTGAACACATGTAATATAGAACAGGTAATGTCACAAAGGATATCTAAGGTGACAACATTAACCTAAACTGTGCAAGAATGCTTTCAATAGAGGATGTTGATTGACAAGTATCAGCTCTTTTATTCCATATTTTGGGGACTGTAGCTCAGGTTAGATACAGGAGCTTTCAACTGTAAATCTTGTTGTTTGACCCATTTATGTATTTTCACAGGACTATATGTAAGTTATACAGAGATCATAAAACCTTAAAAATAAACTTCTGTTTGAAAGTTAAATAAAATTATGTAAACATTTTAACTTCTAAAAGTATTGGCTATGATGGTCAGCCAGACTTGTACCAGGGTGTTCCAGGGCTGTCAGCCTGTGAGGGGTATGCTGTGTTCCAGAGGTGCAAGTTTGCCATGAACAGTCAGTGCTGTAGTTGTTAGCAAGCCAGTGGCAGGCAGTTGTCTGAGATATCAGCATGCAAGGTGCAGGCAATGTTCTTGAGGTGTCATTTAGTGACAGGCAGGGGCAGGTTGTGAATATCTTCTTGTCTTGACAGTGATGCCAACTAAAGAAAGCTAACTTTTCACACATTAAATTGTTTGAATATTTACTTCAATTATCCAATCACGTAAAAAGCAAATTCCTGTAATTTAAATGCCTAATCAGTTGCATAAAGAAAGTGAACAGGAGTTTGCTTTTCAAATGATTCAATGTGAATGCGAACTGACTAGGATTCCCAACTTCTTTGACGAATTTGCCCAATTTCTGTGTCTGGCAGGTAGTATTCTTGAGCTGACAATCTGCATGTCGGACAGGCAGTATGCCTGAGAAGGCTGATGGGCAACATTTTTACATGCTTTTTACATAATTATTCTAACTGCTATGAATTAGTTGCTTGATGAAAATGACTATTTTTGTTCTGCAATGTTATAAGTAAAAGGTGATTATATACTCCAAGTGACAATATAGGTGCTGTTACAAACGAGCTCTCCTCTAAAAGATAATGGCATAGACACCACTGCTCCTCCCAGGGGGCTGCTATTCTTAATGAACTCTTGCAAAATAAGCTTTGGTGGGAAGGATGGAAAGACCGAGACATAGCAGACAGCTGCTCCACTCCACTATAATCTGACAACTGTCACAATTCATTACTTATGAGAGGCGTAATAAATTGCTTTCAATTCACGCTGTATTCCCACAGTGTTTACAATAAAGGGGTATCAGGAACCTCATTAAATCGAAAGCCTTCGGATCTCACAGCATTACATAATAGCTCCTGCTTCATCTGTAAAAAAAAAAAAAAAAGTAGACTGCAAGCTCTTGAAGTGTTCTGGACACTATTACTTATTATAAAACAGCATAGCTGTAGTTTGCTTCACAGTACAAAATGACTTTCTATGTGTATTTTGAGCATACAGCAATGATTTTAAGATTAAAGGGCATTGTTACTATGGTAGAAAAAGTAGTATGTTACTTTAATCAGAAAGCCAACTCCTGATTAGTTGCCACAGCAGAAATAACAAACGACATTGTCAGATTTTTATGTAGGGACAGAAAGGTACCCTTACCACTGTAAATGTCCTTGTGAACCAGGGACTCTCCTTGGCTGTTGTAGTATTGCATAGAGGGCTGTGTTCTCTCATAGCCAGAGTGTGGCTCCCGAATGCCTAGCAGTGCTGGTGAGGATGATGTGCTTCCCACTGCTCCATGACAAAAAAAAAAAAAATATTGTATTTAATATCAATGCTTATCAAACACAATGAATGACTGTCTCAGATTTGTCAAGAAAAAATAATCCTGGACATATAAATTACAGAAACAGCAGTAGGAGAAGTGGGGAAAAGAGGATGGGGGTCTGCATTTACATGGAGAGTTTATATGTATAGAGAAGAATAATTATTGGAATCACTGTATCCTGGGTTTAGAACCCAGTTATTATAATTAGCTTAAAACAATCGTTCATCTAAATGATTGCCGTTTAAGATCAGACAGATCAGTAAAGTGCCTGGTTACACCTTAATTCACCAGAAAATGTCCCCTGGACCATCACAGAAACTAGTTTCACTTTTTACTGGTGCTTGATTTCAGAGCTAAGCCATGACAATTACCATTTCCCTGTTATATAACTTTTCATATAACAGGGAAATGGTAATTGTCAACCTGAACCTCCTATTTTTGGAGGTTTTTATGTTTTATTGGTTTTGGAGAACAGTACCTAGTAAACCTAACCAGGCCAGGGGTATATACGGCAGGTTTTTCAAGCAAACAAAGGTTCCACACTGAGCATCTTCTGTGATGTCCACTGCCAAGTGGACCATAGATCAAAGCAGGAAATTCAGATAAAATTGCAAAAGCTTCCCATGCCTGGGCTCAAGAGTCAACTAGTCTTACTGCTTACAACAATGCTTTGCTCTACATGTGAGTGGAGCAGGATGAGATAAGCATATACAGCCAGAAAAGCAGGGCAAAAAAACTGAACCGGGACAGGTATTTGAGCAACAACAAAATAAACAAATTTGAAAAGGCAAATTAGATGACCCAAGTGTTCTCATTCTGTATATTTCCATTCTAAATAAATGTGGTAACACAGAATGCAGAAAACACAGTTTGGGGAAATGTTCAGGTAAAGCTATGCCCTAGGCACACTGTGATTATTTCAGTAATACATCTTAGCATGCAAACCTAAGTTTGCTGTCAAACTGTCTCCATGTCTACCAAGCACATTAATGGAAATAAAAGCATCTGAAGCTGCAGGGACCAGAATCAGACAGTCTTGTCAAAACCAGCACATGTTAAAATGAGCAACACTGTCTCTATGACAGATACTCATTGCCAGAGACGGCTTATACTGTGTCAGGATATGCTAAAGTTACTTGGCTATGTGCAGGCAATGCCTCATGTCATGTGATTTGTTCCTCACCTGACTGGATCATTGGTGACATCTGCTGATTAGTGGTTGATAAAGACGGGTGGGATTTGAATCGGTCGCGCTCTAATGTGGAAACAGGGGTTATGAAATGAGACTGATTCCAGCCATCCTGTAGAAAAAAAAAATTATTATCGGACTACAATGAAACTATATATGTAAAAGCTGCAAAGAACATTCACATGTGTATAAACCACCCCATACACGATTATATATCCTGTAAAGATGACTGAGATGTATGCCATTTATGTAACTTATGTGAATCCTGTTGTTCAGCTTCAAATGAGGGAAAAACATGACACTGGGGACATCTCCTTAAAAATGTTCAAATATATGTTTACCATACACATTACTATCCGATTATACAATGTAATGTTGACCACACACATCTGAATCTAAACTATAACCATCAACAACTTGGTAGTGCAAGCACCTGACTGGGTACAAATCAAATGGACTGTTTAAGTAAGCCACCTCAAGTGTAGGTATTGTATCTGATGTATACCATTTAAAGTAGACAGTTTACTATTTATTGAGCGATTTCAATAAGAAGGTTTAAACTTGTGACATTAAAATGTTTACATGGTGTGTTTTAAACCTTTTTTACTCATTGTTAAGAACAGGTAGTACCTCAATGTCTATAGTGTAGCCATCAATAAAGCTTGCAATGTTTGAAAAGTGTGGTCCCCCTCTTTCCCTGCTCCTTTATAGTAATAAGCAAAGAATTAACAGCACACACAGTTCCATTGTGAACATGGTTGCATGAATCAGCTGTGTGACCTGATTGAGAAAAGCCTTGCTTCACGCATAACATGGGGGCCTTGGGCAAACCATCCATGTAGAAATTTTCATAATCAAAATCTATAAATGGTTTGAACATATAAGGAAAAAAAATATGGATGTTCATTTCTGAACCAAAATGTGAATTTAGTAAAAATATATATCCTACAACAGCTTCAGTTCTCGGCCAGAGTTTGTACACATTTTTGGTATTTCTCTGACAGACAGCTGGGTATTTAGTAAGATATAGTTTACAATGCCAGAAAATTACAGGGAAAAAATCTGGCCTGTATGTGGCCCTCAAAGATTGGAGTTGGACTCTCTTTACCTATCAAACTTTACAGACACTATTTGTCTGGTAATGTGAATTCCAGGAATGTGAATACAATATTGGTACATACCTTCTTATAAATGCTGCGCAGATCTCGATACTGCCACAATGTATTTAATACCTGGGCAGCTGCTTTCACCACTTTCAAAGAGGATCTGTAAGAAAAAAAAAAAAAAGACAAATTTTAAAAGCTAGGCTATGAACCTCCTCAGTCTCTCAGTCTTAAACAAGTGTACGGGTTCCTCTCCTGTACAGTAAGTCAGAAAGCTTGCCTCATTCTCTAGTTGGGTGGTCATCCAGAAAAATGTACCCTGCCTTTGTGGCAGCCTGATTGCCCGTTACCAGCACCTTTCATTTATTAGATTTCAGTTCCACCTGGAGGCTATCACATGCAGGTGTACAGGCTGATTTGCTATTCTAGGAATCTACAATGGAGGGAAGAGGAGAGAGCCTGGTCTTTTGACCTGTCAATGTCCCATCACCTACTCCAATCATGGAGAACTTCCAATCCAGGAGCGTTAAGAACATCATAGGTTTTTCTTTGATGAACAGGGTCTCAATTTTCTTAATTAAATAATTGTGGCGTGCAATATCCACTGTTTGCCATAAGTGAGCACATTAGAGTTCAATGGCTGCAAATGTTGGTAATCCTTAATTGGCACTGTCATCAGTTCCCATTTTGATCCATAATAGCTGGAAACATAAAACTAGAGAGACCTGTATTAAATTGACGATGTAATGGCATACACCCAGGACATCCTTGGCTTACGAGAAAGAAATTAAATTTGGATTAAATCTAATAAAATGGATAATCCAATTTTCATATGAACACGACGTCTCGCTGTCCCTTCACTCCTGCTGTGAAACCAAATGGACAGATGTTTTTAACGAAGATGCAGTATGAATTAATAAAAGGATGGCAGCAGAAATGGATGATAACCTTAATTGTTTGCGAAATATTGGAAAGTGCAAGCACTTTTCATTTATTTATATTAAAAGCAACTAGTTGCAAGATGTTAAGGGCTTGTTTAAAAAACCAAAAATTGATTTTAGGGCAGCAGATCAAAGAAAACTTGCCTTTCTCCTTTTCCTTTGGTGATGTTCACTAGCTTTTCAATTCCTCCGGTGTCTGCCAGGGCCTTTGCATTCTCCATGTTCTTGCTGGTGACCTCATGCAAAGCACAGCAGATGGCGGCCACTGTGTCATCTGACAAAACGCTAGGACTATTGCCTCCTGGAAGCCGGTTCACCAAGTCCCGCATTGCATATTTGCCTATATAATGTGAAATAAATTGCTGATCCTTTGATACATGGAAAATGTAGTATTACGGCACAATATCATAATCAGGTTTTTTTCCACATGAAATAAAACCTTTCAAAGCAACTAAGCAGATGATCAGCATGACAACTGGACAACAAGCAATTTAAAACGTCAGCAAAGGCAACCTATACAGATCTCTTTGAAATTAAGTCCACACTGGTCTTTACAGGGGAAAAAGCCAGGTAATACTATGCCTCTGCTCTCATATTTAGCTGGCCTTAATCAGTGCAGGTTTTGTGCTTTGTGATAATATGAGCAATATAGATTAGTGTAAAGGATGAGGATAAAATAGGAATGTTATATCATTCTGTAAAATCAAGTGTGCAAACCCTAGCAATCAATACAGCTATCTATGTCTGTGCTTCCACTATGTACCAATTAGCTCTTTGTTGCGGACATCCAATGCCATATTTCTCAATGCCGTGGCCACAGAAGACACCACTCTGTCGTTATCCATCCTCAGCAGCTCCACCAGTATGGGCAGTCCTTTCTCCTTCCTGACAGCCGCTCTGATGTATGCTGCAAACTGCAGAGACAGAGAGAAGACAAGAGATTATTTACAATGTCAGCACAGAGATACTTCACCAGTCATCTCAGCTCCACTATCCAATGTATACTATTGCTAGCAACCAAAGGTAAAATCCAGAGGTATGAGCCAAATGAACACTTTATTAAATACGTAAAATTTGTTTATTTATTGCAATGTATTAAGGGTAAACGGGACATACATTGAACAAAATACATTTGTAACTTGGTGCATCATATTTTCATTTTCTCTTCAGTCTAGCAGTGTCATTTGCTTAAAATTTTCATTGCCAATTCAGGTACAACCCCTGGCAAAGTCTTGGAATCAGAAACCTTGATCATTAGGCTGTTTTACTTTGTTGGAAAAAAAAATTACAATTATGTCACAAAACTATTTTATTTAATAGCTGAACATTCTGGCTTTGTAAAACATGCCTCTAAAAATTAAATGTCATTGTTGTAATGAATAAAAAAAAGCACTTAATCTATGCCTCGGTAACACCAAGTAATTTGCAAGTGATGTATTACCTTCCAATTCCCAGCAGAAAGGTTTTGCAGAGACCCAGCAGAACCTTCCAAAGTAGCTGGGTTCGAGCTTTCTGCTAGAAGAGTTAAATATGGCTTTACTACAGTAGGGTGCCAGAGCATTTCAACACCTTTTGGAGATTGAGAGAGTCCAGGAATTGGGCCTACACCATCCCACTGCAGGGAGAAAAAGAAGATATATTGGAAAAACAAATTCTACATGAATATTAAAATACTATAGAGCAAAACTAAACTTTTCAAAAAGTGGAAATTTGAGTTGGCCTTAACTATATATTTAATATCACTGCTCCATTGTCACAAAAATAGTGTCAACTAGAACATAAATCATCAATATTTATTCACAAACTTACAATGAATAAAAACAATTGTACATATAAGGAATGCATATTGATTTATATTGAGAACGTGGCCATATACAACTGCTTCCTTAAAACAGAACTAAACCCCATGCTATACTCACCTTTCCCTGTTCCTTTGTAGGATACCATCACCTATTACCTTCTTCTCTTCCTAGAAATGATCTTCAATCTTCTTGATTGACTGAGCCGGGATGACCTGACTCCTGTGCCGAAGTTCATTTAGTTCTCACAAGAGCTGGGCAACCTGGGTTTGCTAGGTATTCTTGCAACCAATGTTTAACTGTGCACATGTAGCTCAGTGTTTTTAACACTTTTCCCAGAAGCAGTCAGGTAGGTAAGGGACTATTGCAAAGGGGGGCTCATTTGTCCCTTTCGGATCAAAAATTGTTAAAGTGGAACCTTAGTTCTACTTTTAATATTTTCACATAGTGGAATTCTAATTTATCAAACAAATGGATGGTACATTGAAAAGTCAAAAACTATTAAAATATAATGCAATTAGAATCCAAATGTGGATTGAAAATATCAAAACAAAGTGAACACAGTGAATGCTTAGAAACAACAAATCCTTGTGATTATCAGCATTGCAGCCTATAAGTTTGGCTCTCTTGAATATTCCTTATTTAATTGATGCTGCTGGCCCAATAAAACAATTTTACAAACTTAACTAAAGTTGCCCAAGAAAAAGGCCATAAAAGATCATCAAACTGCAGGATAAAGCATCATTATTCGGTTTGTTTCTTCTTCTAATATCCCCTATTTGCACTCACCAGCTCTTCTTGAGGCGGCCTTTTCTTCTTTTTCTTTTTTTTACCCCAACAGCTCGAGTCGGACTCTTTGCTAGGGGATTCTTTGCAGAAGTCCTCCATTTCATTAATTCCCAGCAGTCGAGCTTGAGGCACTTCTAATTCTAGGCGGTAAGATAAGTTTCTTAGCGTACAGACACAGTTCTCCACTGTCTGGAAGAGAGGGAAGGCAGGCTGTCAGGGTTAGACATTCTCAAACACTCCATATGGCTGAGAGGAACACTAGATAATTCGTTATGCCACAGAAAGGCTTGCTGCCATCTTACAAAGGAAGACATTACGTGCTTTTTAGACAGTTAGCCATAATCCTAATGACTCACAGAATAATTGCAAAATTTAATAAACATATTCCAACTAGGATATAAAGAAAATCTCGCTGTCATTCTGGCTGATAAAAATGTGGACAATTATCTGGGCTGTACATAATGCCGAATCTGCACTCCGCCACCCACTGTACCTTAACGTCTACCCCTCTTACAAAAACGCTATTCACTGGTGTTGAAGAAATTTCAGAAGACTTGTTGCCATATTATTGAATTCCTATACTGTAAAGTTACCCAAGAAGAATTTTTGCAAGTGACATTCAAGATTTACATATTTGTGATTTGTGTTGTGCACACATTTGTGGATTCTCCTCGAGCAAAAACATACCAGTAGGTTATTTGGCTTATCCCCAAACTCTGGTCTTCGACTATTAGATTTGGAGCTTAAACTGTGACATGGCTATGGATAAGACACATGCTGTGTATTATGTCTGCACTAAAACTACATAAAATGTAATTATAATGGCTGACATAACATAGAATGATAGTTCCAGACATGGAAACAACATCCTGGCTAACCAGTTGTTAAGAAAATGTCAAATATAGTATAAATGAGAGATTGTGTTGTTCATTTGGAGCTGATCCATGTACCTGCATTCAGCAAATAAGAGAGATGGGAGCCTGCTGCAGGTCCTTCATTATCAAGCCTTGAGCCTGGGGTGGGTAGGTGATGAAAAAACATTGTTTAAAAAGGTATGTTAGGGAAAACTTTTTCCTTAAGTTTCGGAAAAGGTAGGGAAAGGTTACCAAGATTTTACTACTTTTTCATTCACGATGAGGGATATTTGCCCTATTTTTCTTGGTGACCATTATTATAAAGACAGAAAGTGAAGGAAAACACAATATTTTACTGTTAAGTGCAAGAGAAGTGGAAATATTTTAATGGGGACATGATCTTGTGGTAGCTTTTCACAACTTGAAATTCCCTCACTTATTTCCTGTTGCTTTTAAAGGAGAAGTGGAATAAAACTCTCTAGCATGACTGCAAAAAAATTTTTTCTTTCTACCCTAAATCTAAAACAAACAACATTTAGACATACATACACTTGAATATACATATACTTGAAGTGGAACTAAACCCTAGGGATACTCACCTATTCTTGTTCAGTTAAGAGGCCATTTTTCCCACACTCCAATCTTCAGCCACATTGGGATGACTTAACTCTCACAAGACTGCTTTTATTCAGTCCCGGTACCCGCAAGGAAAGCCAGGACTGAGAGATATGCTTGGTAAACACTGAGCTGCGAATGCTCTCAGATAGGCGGTAATCAGGCAGGTAAGAACAGTTATTGCAAAAAAGACATGGCCTGATGCCAATTTATTTTTTATTTTATTTCCACTTATATCTCAGGACTGGATGTAAAAAAATTACAAATCTTTTGGTAGATAAAATTTTATAAATACATTTTTTGTGTATATTTAGTAGTTGCCTGGAATTCAGCTTTAAGCCCTATGAATCTATGGACTTGATACCACTTGTAGTGCAGACACTTGTGGGAACATGTGACCTATCTTAATGAGCCTATTGATTAGAATTACTGAAGGAAAACGGCTAGTATTTCATTCCAACTAATTTTATTCTGGAGACATGAATTGAAGTACACATTATAGAAAACTGTTCTTAAACATATCTGCAAATGTGCTAACAGGCTGGAGAAAATTACCTATGGCTGAGGTTTAAGAAGCAGCAAAAAACTTAATGCATAGTAAACAGCACTATGTAGAAATATGTTATCGCTATCAGAATAAATAAAATAGATACCTTGCTGTCAAAATCTGATGTGTTCACGCAGGTCTGAATCACGAAGAGGAGGGAGTCTACCAGCCCTTCGCAATATCTCATCTGCTTGCGAGCTTCTTCTCCTGCTGAACTCAGATTTCTAAAGGAATAAAGGCATGACACAGAAAATCGATGCTGCCTTTAAAAGACACCTTCTGACAGAGGTCAAATACAACATTAGGTTTAGGAGTTTTCACAGAAAGTGGCAACTTCTAAGAGAAATGATGCTGCATGTCTTAGCAAAGTTACATAGAGCTAGGGCTGAACAAGAGGTACATGGTAATGTGTATAAAGATGATAGTTAAGTCTAACAAAAACAAAAAGTCTAACAAAAAAACTTGACAAGGAAAAATCCGTTAGCAACCTGGTTGATGAGTAAACACAGACAGTATAAGCACAGTGGTGGGTCAAAGGTGCTTACACACTACATTACAGCTCATTGTATTTCATCTTGGAATTCAGCTGATGGGGTCCATGATCCATTTAAATGACTGCAAGACGCCACAGGACATATGGATGGAAGCATCGTCTTGCTCACAAGCACAATACTGGCATTATAAAGAAAACTTCACAAGAGAAATACAAATGCTGCAACTGTCTGATCTTTCTGAAAATTTTCAGATCAGTAGTGGCATCCCCTGTTATTTCTCACATAACACTTTTTATTAAAAGGTTATGTATAAACTAAGTATTTCATTTTTTATTTACTTTCTGTGCAAGATTTTTGTTTCTTTACACCCATATGTATGCGGTCATGTGTCTTCTTACTTTCAAAGGAAAATACAGGATATGTACAGCTTAAAGATTCCTTTTTTTGTGTTTTAGGTCAAGTATCAAAGGTTTCGGAACATTCAACTTTTTTGCTATTCTTGTGTTGTGAAGATTTCCCATTACTTCCTGTCACAGAGATTTAAGCGCAAATATGATGAAATCTGTACAAAACTTAAAAGGGAAATTTCCCAATTTCTGTTCAGGTGACAAATGTTTTTGATTTGATGTGCTGTTCTAGCAGCAATGGTCATTATGACAAAGACGGCAGATAAAAAATTTGGACAGGGTTTATAATCCGTTTCTATTTTTTCCATGATAGAAAAATGATTTTGAAGGCCGAATAAATCATTCTGGATTCCGTTTTTTCTTAACTGCACTCACATATACAGATTTATAACCAATTAGGTTACCAGGGATACTGCAGTATTTATATCATGAACAGATATTTTCCCAACATAGTTTCAGGCATTTTTCCACAGAAGGGCAGATTTACCATTCCTGATGACATAGGTAATCCAAAGGGTACATATCCATCATTAACCATTTGTTTTTGTTTTCAGGTAAAGGGTGGTGTCAGGTAGCAATGAGTTTTACAGCAGGGATGGTTTAAGACTGGATTTCTCATCCTCTTTACCATGGGTGAACCCCTTGAAATAACTTTCCGGTCTTCAGGGAAACCCTGCTATGATTACTATATTCATAGCTCACAGTACATTGGTTGGTGGTCATTGGGAACAATGCCTCCTACATTGCTAGCCAGTGGGAAGAATGTCACCCTTACAGATATAGCCAAAAGCAACTTCTGGAGGCCCCCTGGTTGAGAAACACTTATTTAGGATCACCGTCTGCTTTTACGGTTGTGTCATAATTGGAAAGATTTACCCCTATATACTTTCCCTTCCTGACCCATTAAAAAGGACAGGAAGCAATAGGAAATACGGTCTATTATATACACTCATTCTTTTCCCTGCTCTACCCAAAATCAAAATGTTATGGAAATAACATGTTAATATTGCCAATTGTAGCCTTTTCCAGAAATTTGTTTAGCCCTATGTGTCAGATGCAGATTGTGGGTGAGACTGAGAATGTGGGTGAGATATTTGTGTATTACCTCATGCAGCCAGTGGTGTTCCGCAAAACCGCCGAGCACTGAAACTTCACTTTATGATCATCATCAAAAGAAGAATTATTCAGGCCGGAATTTGGAACGATCACAGTGTTTGTGAGAGGAGACAGAGCGTCACGGATAATAGTCATCTTTACAGCATCGCAGGATGATAAGTTCCACAGAACTCCTGAAAGTACAGAGCACAGACTCCATAAAACAGACACGGGAAAATACACAGCACTCTTCTAGACTGTGAATAAGGCTAGACTGCAGCTGCCTACACTGCTAGAACACAGATAAATAGAACATCAAGGTTGGAGCTTTACTTTTCCTATTCTTACCTGAAATTATTGTGGTGATAATTGCAATGTTTTAGGTGTAACTATGGAAATAAAGCAAAAATGACAATATGTCAAGAGCATTACTGTAATTTGTGTTTTTATCTAGTAACTCCTGCAGGAAAAGCTTTTTTTTTTTTTTTTACAAACTGCAAAGTTGCACCCTCTGGACAGGGTAGTCTTAGACATGTATCTTTAAAGCCTAATTCCAGTAATAAGAAAAACCTAATGTTTATGTAAAAAGGAAATCGGAAAACGATACTGCCATTACAGGCAATGTCATACAGTTACTATAAAATACCTTTCCCCAATGGGAATGGGATTTCATATAATTTGTTTCCATCAGATTTTGCATATTTATATACTTTCATATTTTTGGCACTAATAAATGTAAGCAGAACTTGGCAGCCTGCCAGAACTTTAATGTAAACACACAGCAGGTGTTTCTAAGTGGTTAGAAACTAAAACTAGACTTCAGAGTCTTTTTTTGTGACAGAATATTTTTACATGAAAGCACCTAAGGAGGTCAGGGATGGCTTGTTTTAAGCTCTTGATGACAATATATAAATGATCGTTCGTCTGGGTACAAGTGCACTTTAACATCTTTCAAGATGTAATCCACCAAATGAGGAGTGCATTGTTTTCTCAGCTCATTGTGAGAAGGAGCAGCAAACAGTCAGCATTTGTAATGAACAAGTATGGATGACAGAATAAGCAATAATACAAACTATCTACTAAGAAACTATATATATACACAAACGTTTAACATGAAAAAAAAAAAAAAAAGAAAAGAAAACAGGTACTGGACTGCTGGTTTGTTTTGTCTTTTTCACACTCATCTGATTGACATTTACAAAGTATAAAAGTACTAAATATTTACTGTAGCAAATACTTAGAAAGTGTTTGTTTTGCTATGCTAGGGGCCCTTGGTAATTCGTGAAAGTACAGTACATGGAAACTTGAGGTTTATATCAGTGTAGGTGGCTGAAAGTGGACACAACTGCCCAGTTTCCATGTGCTTTGGAAAGCACATTTAGAGTTGTTTCTATTGGCTTTTCCTTCTGTCTAAACTGTTCTTCATCCTCATGCAAGTCATATAGAATCTCAAATTGGTGCTGAATGCAAGCAAAATTCACCCAAAAACATGCTGCATTTTCACATCCCCACAAAAGAAAACACAAGCATGAAAGTCTAGCTGCTAATAATGTTAAAATGGACAGGAGGTGACAGATTACTTTGCATGCAGGTTCCCAAAAGTTCTACCCTCTGAATTTGTCCTATATACTATGTAATCTTGTAAGGATGTAAAGGAGGCTGCTTTTCATGAAAACAAACTTTATGATGGTAAAGAAAAAGCAATTAGGCAATTTCATTAAGAAGACACAGATCTGTAATAAGATCCGTTTACTGCAACAGAAAAGCTAATTACTGCTTTTCTCTACCCATAATGTTAAAAATTTTAAAAGCCACATTAGCTCTGGGATCTGCAATGCAGTTTTCTGTTGTCAGAACATCACAGAACTTTACATTAAGAACATGCTTTTTGGGAAAAAAAACCCAATGGTTGGTGTAAGCAATCAAAATCTTTTGTCACAAATAATTGGCGGACACTCTGCATTGTTTGGACAGTCAGTATTTGAGCCTTTTAAGAAGAAAAGTAAAAGCAGCCAGTTTTGCATTCTGGCTAAATGTATATAGGAAAAGCAGCCCAAATGCAATATTGTGAGGAAAGTAACTGAACTCTGACTCAGGACATGAGGTGGTGTGGGTGGGTGTGTGCCCATGTTTGATGAGCAGGTCCTAAATACGATCTGCAAACTTGGTTTTGTTTGCAAACTCATATTCAACATGACCACCTAAACAGAAACACATATGCTCCAGCTCCATGGGGCTGTTATCAAACAACTCATCAAAGATGGCTTTACGGCACAAAGAATTACAAGGTTGCTTCCACGTTTTCAAGGTTTCTCAAGTAAGACATCACATATAACGTCATTATTAGGCTGTGTGTACTTTTGTCCCAGGGTAAGATGCATATCATAAATATTCTCACCTTCTTTACCTTTTAGCAGTGGAATTATTCAAAAAGTCAGATTGTAAGTAAGGAAATTGTAAGTAGCTAACAGCTAAACAGTTGAAATTCATATATAGTATCCCGGGTTGAAAAAAAAATTTCCATCAAGTTTAACCACTAGGGAAATAAACATATCCCAGATATAAAACCCTATGGACATAGTTAGTCTAGAGGAAGGGAAAAAAAACCCTGGTACTATTTGCTCCAACAAGGGAAAAAAATCCTTCCCAATTATTATCCAGTTATATTATGTACTTCTAGAAAAGCATCTAGCTTTTTCCTAAAGCAATCTATAGAAGTTGCTGAAACTACTTCCTGAGGGAGCCTATTCCACATTTTCACAGACCTTACAGTGAAGAATCCCTTCCTTATCCGGAGCTTAAACTTCTTTTCCTCCAGACGCAAAGATTGCCCTCTTGTCCTTTGTAACGATCACAAAGTTAATAGTTGGGAGGAGAGTTTTCTATATGGACCATTTATATATTTATACAGGGTGATCATATCTCCCCTCATATCTCCATATCTTTCCTATTTTGTCTGCTAAAACATCCTCCACACTACACAGCCAGATGATAAAGGTTTCCTTGTTTAGCAATGCAGAATCTATGGCTTTTTTTGCCTCAGTCCTGTTTATTGGACACTTAATTAGCATCATTATCTTTGTCCATAGAGCAGGCAGATGACCCTTGAAAGAGTAATGTAAACCATATTCTTCCAGATGTACAGAGCTGTGTGTTTTACAAGAATGGATGACCAAAACCATAAATCATTTGGCATGTAGAAATATTGAGCATATGTATTTGAGCTTTGTAATATTAGTACTTTGGGATTTACAATTTAATACTATGAAAAAAATGTAAGCACTGCAAAGTAAAAATAAGACACTACAGACTTTCTAGTTTAAAAAGCAGGCATTGCAGTTGAAATGTCGCTGGTTTATGTCCACAGTGCGCTGTTCAGGTTACACTGCCTTCTATTTAAGATCTTCAGAAGTTCAATGCCATTTCAATAACACTTCTTTATTTATTTTCCATGTGTCATACAGTTTGACAGCAAAATTATTAAAATCTTCACTTAACATCTGCCCTTGGTGAATTTGTTTCTAAGCGTTTGTCAGACAAGTTATATTTTGTTAATCAGATCAGACAACTGAGATCTCCAGCCATTTAGAAAACTCTTGTAAAGAATTGATGTACTTTTGAAATAACTTTTTAGCAGCTTATGCACTGTCATACAAACAGTGATATTTTTGCAGTAATGCCCCGGAAAATATTCTGGAATTTGTGTCAGGTTTTTACTGCTATCTGGGGCTCTGTATTAATTATTTACCCCAATTCATGTCTTTCTGACAAGGATGGGAGGACAAATATGCAACACTAACACAAAGAGAAAAAAAAAACAGTCTTCACCTACTCTACAATTTCTTTCCAAATTCTCACTTCTTTTGTTGAAAATAAGGATGGTCAGGAACTCTGATATTATCCAAGCCATGGAGAGCCTGACAACCAACATCTTTAAAAGAAGCTCAGCAGTAAAAGCTTACATATTTCTCCTGTGATGAGTTACCTTTTAATGAGTAAAGAAAAAAAAAGTGTTCTATTTTGATAAGTCATCAACTTAACTGTTGACTGCACCCATCCAATCAAAGGAAACGTAAATTCCTCTGACAATGGTCTAAGAATGGATCTGCAGCCATAGACAAATTTATTGATATGCTTACTGCTCACTGAAGTTTTTATGCCTTCAAAATGTGATTAAATGAAAAGCAATAGTCTCACACATACAGTGCCTCACAGAACTATTCAGCTACCTCAGCATGTGTGGTGTTTTGTTGGATTATACCCTGGAATTATAATGTTTCTTTGGGAGATTAAGCAACATTTGTTTATAGAACATACCACTTTGAAAGTGCAAAATATATTTTGTGATCCAAACAAAATTGTGTACATGGATAGTCACCCATCAAAGTCAAATATGTTGTAGAGCCACCTTTTGCTGCAAGTTGATTTGGGTATTATCTATTTGGCTTGGCACATGTAGCCATTGGGATGTATTAACATTGAAGGCTGAACGGGCTGTGGTGGTCACAGGCTGTGGAATAAGCTCTAGAATACAAACAGGTTTTCTTCATTAATTGCCCTGTATTTAGTACCACACATCTTCCCTTCAATAATAACTAGATACCTGTCCCTGCCAATAACAGCCCCAAAGTACGACACTGATTTACCATAATTCACTGTGGGAACAGTGTTCTCTGGGCGTGTTGACATTAAGTGTTGATGTTAGTGCCATGAATGGCATTTTTTGATGGTCACAGTTCAATTTTAGTTTCATCTGACCAGGAAACCTTCTTCCATGTGTTTGGGAAGTTCACCACATGCAAACTCCAAATATCTTTTCCTATTTTTTGTTCTTAAAGCATAGTTGTTTTTCTGGTTACTGTACCATAAACCCTGCTATGTGGAGAGGATGGTCATTTGGGCAAACTCTCCCATCTCATCTTTGCAGCTTCTTCAGCATTATCCCTGGTGTCTTGGTGCAGAAGCCTCATTGAGAGTGACAAAAATTGCCCATTTGCAGTGTTAGGTTGTGAGTCCCATCTTTTTTGGCCTTGTTTTCATTATATGTTGAAATATTTTGTTAAATGAAAACTCTAAAGCAAAGTTTGTTTTTCATTGAAAACAAAACAAATTATGTATGTCAATTACTTTTTTTTCCTTTTCAATTTATTTCAAAAACAATCGTGGATATTTTTATTTTCATAGAGGGGAACCAAAAAATTTGTTTGCGTCTATTTCACTTTTGAGAGATCTCTTCTCAATACCTGTTTTGTATATAGGCCGAGATATATAGGGAAATCCCAAACAAATGTTTGGGCTTTTGATTTACTTTAACAAACAGAAAAAAAGTTAATGAAAATTTTCGAGTACCTTTTCATGCATCAAAAAAACCTGGCTTTTTATAAAAATCAGTTTTAGTGATATAAAAATCTGTAAACTAAATGGGATAGCAGCTTATTCTACTAATGCACCATCCTACCACATTCATAAGTACAATACAGCACCCTCAGTTATGCCGCCGATGTCTGGCCAAAAGGTTAAAGATTCAAGAGGAGCCGACACAAAGCAGAATGCTCACCTTGCTCTGCACCGTCAAAGACGCTAATGTGAAAATCGCTGCCGCGTACAAGTCAGCCAAGTTGTAAAAAGCTTCTTTGATTATTTTCAACCATGTGAAACAATGACATAATGTTCCTACCTGAAGCCAGGAGCACCACTTACACTTAAATGGTGATTGTTCCATTTTGCGGAACAAAGAATGAGCTTATACATCTTCCAGAAAAGTTGCTCAAGTGGCAGCTTTTCCGTCTGCCTTCTCATAAGGGTTCACATTTATGTTTCTTCCAAATTAAACAAACAAAAACACTGTGCAGGGAATGTTGTGCTCGTCACCCTAGTGTGTTGGTAACTAGGACCTAGTAATCTGACCAAATCAACAATCAAATGTGGCTAGGGTTTCTGGGTAGCCTTGTTGCATTCTTTAGCTTTTAAAAGGCCCCTAATTATAAGAGATGTCCCAAGATTTTCAAAAAATATATCCTGGAAATGTCACTGATTTTCCTGCATTTTGCCCTAATTCTTATAACTTTTACATTTATGAGTACCTACGGAAGCCTTTTGTCTAACCACCACCATAGGTATGTACCACCAATTTTAGAGCTTGACACAGATCTCAAGCCTGGTCTGATACTTCATCCAAGTTTAGCAAACGTGTTCTAAAGAAATTGTGATGCTCTACAGCAGTTACCTAAGTTTTTTTTTACAAATCTCTGGTTATGCTTTACGTGACACGTTCAAATAGGGAGATACATCAGTACAGACTGTACATGTGTTGTACTGTGTACCTTTTCACAGCTTACTTATATAATTTACAAGCCTAATGCATTTCTAGTGGTATCTTGTTCTAACCCTATCCACTCCTTGAAAAAAAGTACAACTGGGTTTTCTGTGAAAATTGCTTTTTTTACTGGTGGTTTCCCCCTAGGCATACAGGAAGGCATGCTGAAAGTAAAACCAATGGGGTCAACTTGTGAGCTTAAAGAGCTTGTGCTGGAACTGCAAAAAGAAGAAGGGTCAACTTTTCCAAATGACACACATATGGTGGGGACTACTTTTGCATCAACCCCCCCGCCCGTAAGTGATGGATAAACAGGTGAGCATCTACATCAGCCAGCCATTTTCAACCAGTGTTTCGTGGAACCCTAGGGTCCTCCAGAGCTTGGTAGGATTTTCTGAAACTATGGCCGAATAACCTCTCATTTGATAATGGCTCCGCAGCAAATTTATAATAGCTCTGCAGGCAACACTACTTTGTAGTAGTTCCTTGAGACTTAAAATGATTCCAAGTGTTCCTCAGAGGTATAAAGTTAGGAAAGGCTGATCTACAGTTAGGTCCATAAATATTTGGACAGACAACTTTTTTCTAATTTTGGTTCTGTATATTACCACAATTGATTTTAAATGAAACAACTCAGATGCAGTTGAACTGCAGACTTTAAGCTTTAATTCATAAAAATGTGAGGAACTAAAGCCTTTTTTTAACACAATCACTTCATTTCAGGGGCTCAAAAGTAATTGGACAAAATAAAAAGCTGAAAATAAAATGTTCATTTCTAATACTTGGTTGAAAACCCTTTGTTGGGAATGACATACTGTAGTCTTGAATATCACCAGATGCTGGGTTTCTTCCTTTTTAATACACTGTCAGGCCTGCAGCGGCTTTTAGTTGCTGTTTGTGGGCCTTCCAGTCCGAAGTTTAGTCTTCAACAAGTGAAATTCCTGCTCAATTGGGTTCAGATCAGGTGACCGACTTGGCTATTCAAGAATATTCCACTTCTTTGCTTTAATAAACTCCTGGGTTGCTTTGGCTGTATGTTTTGGGTCATTGTCCATCTGTATTATGAAACGGCTCCCAATCAATGTGACTGCATTTAACTGAATTTGAGAAGAGAGTATGTCTCTGAACACCTCAGAATTTGTTTGGCTGCTTCTGTCCTGTGTCACATCATGGATAAACACTAGTGTCCCCGTGCCACTGGCAGCCATGCACGCCCAAGCCATCACACTGCCCCTGCCATGATTTACAGGTGATGTGGTATGCTTAGGATCATGAGCTGTTCCACGCCTTCTCCATACTTTCTTGCCATCATTCTGGTAAAGGTTGATCTTGGTTTTATTTGTCCAAATGTTTTTCCAGAAGTGTGCTGGCTTTTTTTAGATGTTTTTTTTTGCGAAGTCCAATGCAGCCTTTCTATTCTTGAGGCTTATGAGTAGCTTGCACCTTGCAGTGCACCCTCTGTATTTACTTTCATGGAGTCTTCTCTTTATGGTAGACTCGGATATCATTATGCCTACTTCCTGGAGAATGTTGTTCACTTGGTTGGCTGTTTTGAAGGAGTTTCTCTTCATCATGGAAATTATTCTGCGATCATCCACCACTGTTGTCTTACGTGGACCTCCAGGTCTTTAGGCGTTGCAGAGTTCACCAGTGCTTTGTTTCTTTCTCATGATGTACAAACATGTAGGTTTTGCCACTCCTAATATTGTAGCAATTTCTCAGATTTTACTGTTTTTGCAGTTTAAGGATGGCTTGTTTACCTGCATGGAGAGCTCCTTTGACCGCATGTTGTCTGTTCACAGCAAAATCTTCCACATACAAGCACCCCCTCAAATCTACTCCAGGCCTTTTGCTTAATTGATAATGACATTACAAAGGAATTGCCCACACCAGCTAATGAAATAGCCTTTGAGTCAATTGTCCAATTACTTTTGAGCCCCTGAAATGAAGTGATGGTGTAAAAAAAAAGGCTTTAGTTCCTCACATTTTTATGATATCTTTTTGTTCAACCCACTGAATTAAAGCTGAAGTCTGCATTTGAGTTGTTTCATTTAAAATTAATTGTGGTGTACAGAACCAAAATTATAAAAAAGTTGTCTTTTTCCAATTATTTATGAACCTAACTGTACATGATTTTTAAGAAAATGTGATTTATCAGACCAAGCCACCTTTTTTCTTTTGCACCGTGTTCTAAGTTTTGATGCTCATGTGTCCACCTTTTTGGCAAATTGTTCAGTAATTTGTTCTACAATAGCTACTCGGTTGGATTGAGCCAGGTAGGCTAGCCTCTGCTTCTCCCATATGCATCAGTAAATCCTTAGGCATCAATGACCCTTTTGCAGGTTCACCTACCATTTTTTGTAGGTACTAACCACTGCATACTAAGACCACCAGCAAAGGTCAGCTATTTTGCAGTATCTCCTAATATAATTTGACCCCTTTCAAAGTCAGATCCTTACCATTTTTCTTGCTTTCAACGGGCCACCTTCAGGAACTGACTGCTTGTGTGTGTTGAAAACTAAATGATGACGCTAAACAGTTATAAACCCAACTATATTAAATTACAAAGACATCATAAATGAGAGATTTCTGAAATCAGAGTCGAAAAGCTGCATACACAATGAATGGACTTGCATTTTTTCAGGCACTAAAATATTCAGAATTTTGCTAGAATACAAAGCTATGTTAAAATACAAAGGAGCAGAATTTCTATAAATATTAACTGCGATTAGTACCCCGCTGCATCATGTTTACAGAAGCAGGCGTAGGGTGGTGGGAGCCAATACCGCACACAGTGCCACTCACATCAATCACAGCCTCTAGGCATCCTCTAGAGCAGGCTGAATAAGCCCCTTGTTAGCAGGCTATCAGGGCCTGCAGGATTCATCTTCAGGTCTACAGAAAGCAGCCACGATTTCAGGCACGCTCTGCAGCACTTGAAAGAACACAGAACGGAAGACGGAGCTAAGTGAAGAATGGAGAATATTTGAGATCTCTGACACTTTGTTCCTATGCTTAGAAATCCTATTTTCCTTAAAAGCACTGAATTCATATTAAATAGGCGACAGGCAGCACCCAGCGCTTAGGTATCATTATGGAAAGAGAAGGGATGAGATAGGTAGAAGAAGGAATTTTCTAAGGAGGAATATCTTGACTATAAATATACTTAAAATAAAAGAAAAAAAAACACATTATAGTTATTTCCTGGATGGAATACAATTAATTGAACACTCAGAGGTGTTTTGTAAAGTAACAAATACTCCTGCACCCTGCAATTTATTTATTTTCTCTTGTAAACCCAAAAGTACATTTTATATTCAAAAGTGTGGAAACAGCCCTCTAAATAGAATTTATGCGTTTCCTGTAAATAATTCTGTCAAATCTAAAGCATTTTAAGAAAATTTAGACAATTGTACCCTTCCAACCTTGTGGCACCGATTTTAGGAACTTTCCCTATTCCAATAGGTCTGTGCCCTGTGCACAAATTTGGCTCAATAAGGCCAAGTCCGCAATGGACGGTTTCCTCAGATAGTCCTATTCAATCCAATGGGCCAGTGTTTTGGCCATCACCAGTGTTTTTGGCCATCACATTTTTGAGTGTGAAAGATAATGATGTCTACAGTGTTCAAAATGTTTAATAATATGCCTATAAACGCTTCAATTAATATCAATTGGGGGTGTTTACAAGCGTTTATAAACTCTTCGACTGAAAACAATATAAGTGAATATAGGCATTTTTAAAATGCTTCTATTCAAACCACTGGGAGTGTTTCCATGCATTTAAGCTCAGCAACCCACAATATTATATGTATATAAACTTAGCTGTTCACTTGTAATGAGTAACCATAACCTTATGTGCCCCTGCAGGACTAACATACTGAAAGACTGCAGCGGAGAGTCTCAAAATATTTCTCAGCAGCAGATGTGTGTATTTCAGTAAATCGAATGATTACAAAGTTTAGCAAAAATATATACATGACCTTATGTATGGGGTAAAATAATTTCAAATATCCTGTAAATTATGTATAGCCTGGTAGAGCTATTTTCTGTATGTCTGGTGATGTAGTTATCAGTGCCAAGACCAGGTAATTACTCCCCCCCACCACCATTTTCCCAATGACCGATCTTGAGGTCAAAGTCATCATACTTGAAAGTACTGGTGGGGATTAGAGAGGAGATTATCGTTTGGGTTATTAATGAAAATACAAGTCTCCAGGAATAAATTGGGCAAAGTGGATAAAAAGATCAACACTATAAATAACTGCGGCCATACGGAGCCGACAGAGGATAGTTTTCGTGGCTCTGGGAATTGAGGGTTTTCATATTTGCTAATTTCTCATTACGGAAGCATACTGGACTCAAACATATTACAACAAAATGAATGACACTGCTAAGGGAAAAAGTATAGCAAAGTGTAAAATAGTAACTTGGTCAGAAAAAAAGCAGTTCTTTGCTGGATACCTAAAATTACAATCACATATCAATGTCAGAAAGCATTAGACTACTGCCAGCTACTCTATGCTAAAGAAAATCAGTTCTGACTATACAATTAGACAGCTTTAGGAAAATGCTAAATAGATTATATAAATACAAATGAACCATTTACCTAAAAAGAAGGAACAAATATACCAACTGTATAGAGTTTGCAGCTGCACAAGTGCACTCTTAGGAAGAGTTGGGTGCTGTGAGCCTAAACATAGCTCACTTCTATCTAGATGCACATTAAATGTCTGTAAATGCAATCTTTATTTTAGAATATAAGTAACTTCATCAATTACATTAGTGCAGTCTGTGAACACAAAGTAACCAGCTTCCAATAAACAGCACTGTTGTCAACCAGCTATGCAAGGCACAGTTGGCTGTTGGACTGCCTACCAGACAGACAGCCCAAGGACAACAAAAAAAGGCACATAAAGCTTCCTGAGAATGGGGCTACTAACTGCTGTGGTTTACATTGTTTGACCCATACAAGAAATATTGTTACTGGCAGCAGCTCCAAGAAAATTTTCAGGTAGACCAAAATATTTGCTTAGCATACCTGTACACAGTAATGAATGATGCTAAACATGTAAGGACACAGCTTTGAGATTTACATTATGGATTCATAAAATGTTATTACCTGGCCAGCAGTAGGGTCAAAAAAAAGGTCTCACACAGGTGGCCATTTGTGACCATTAGCCAAAAACATTTAAACCCTGCTTAGGTAGTCTTTTGATTCACACACATTTGCAACGACGTTTAAGCAGTGATTTAATGGGCAGTTCTGTTTACCAGAGTAATATTAGTAGGTAAGGTCTAGCACAATAATAGATGACTGTATGGGCAAGCAGTAAATAACCCCCCCAGCCTTATAGCAAGTGCAAAAACACATGAAAACAAAATCACATACTCATAAATACAGAACTACATTCCCCATTTCATGGCTATATTAGAACAACATTTCCAGAATATGACCAAAAAATTTACATAAATTATGAGGATATAATGAATTGTGAAATGAAAACTACTGATTCTAATGAAATTATTTACATTTATGACAACTGACAATATGATGCTATTGCCCATTTCTCCAGAAAATGCAAATTCTATGGCTGTTTCTGGCTTTATTATTTTGAGGGGGGTTGGAGGGAGAATGCATCAGGTGATGTCAGAATTCCTGGCCTGCAAGCTTGTTGCAGGTTTATAATTCCTAAAGTATTCATTTTCAATGGGTGAGGATGAGAGCCAGGAAACTACCACTTTCACCAATGGCAACCTATGTACTTTTCTAAAGACAGGTTACCATTAGATGAAAAGTACCTCCTTTAACATTTAAAGAATATGCAAACCATAATGATTAACATTTGAAGCCTGGTGATCTACAAAAATACTATTTGTTCATTAGGTGCTATAAAATACCTGTTTACCTGATCCAGCCTACCTCTGTTGACTACTAAACAAGTCTCTTGTCAAAGAAAAAGCACAGATGACCCGTAGTTCTGTGCTGGAATGACAATGCTGTTTTTTACATTGAGAGTTGTTACCCTAGGACAGAGGTGGGCAAACTTTTTCACTCAGGGGCCACAATGGGTTCTAAAATTTGGCAGGGGGCCGGGTGCCGTAGTTTGCCCATGCCTGCCCTAGGACATTAAAAGTGTGTAGCTGGAAGGATAACCAGATGAAAAGAAAAGGGAAAATCAATGCAGCTACCTTTTGTAAGCACTGGTGAACTACAATAAATTGCATTTCTGTACTTTGATTTAAATATACATTAGGACTGTAGGAAGTATTATTATTATTATTATTATTATTATTATTACTAATAAACAGGATTTATATAGCGCCAACATATTACGCAGCGCTGTACATTAAATAGGGATTGCAAATGACAGACTAATACAGACAGTGATACAGGAGGAGAGGACCCTGCCCCGAAGAGCTTACAATCGTATGAACTCTAAAATACCTTGTACTAAAGGCTTATGTGTGTACAGTTTCCCCTCTTAAATGGGATTGCTTGTGGTGAGGGTATCTGCAGGGACCCAGTGCCACATTAACAGCTAATATCCTGGTCTGTATGTGGAAGATGCAAACCGTCCTACTGTCTCAAAAGTGGATGACTTGATCATGCAACAGCAATTACTGCATATCAATAGCCTGCTTTAGAACCCATTGTCACAGGAAGATCACATCATTATATATATGATGATAGATAGTAGTTTAAAAGGTACAAATAGGATGTACTGTAGTTAGCAAAAATGTTTTTTCCCCACAGTAGCTATTGTGAAGAACAAATGATTAATTGTGCATAGCCGCTTTAGCTTACGATCATAAGAGATTGCACGCAATTATGCACAGTTGGAAATATTAAAATCTAAAATTGCTAGTTCATGCAATTTTTCATTATTTCTTTTTTTATGACCACAATCAAAATGTATCTCCAGCTTCAGATCTGAGAAATTTAGAAATACATGGTATGACTAGAATACAGCACATCTAGAGTTTCTGGTTCAGGTAGATCGGGATTTGTCAGATAAGCAAACCATTTTGATTGATCGTCAGGTGATAGATGGGTACTGGGAAATGTGAAGATCCTATTCTAGTGCAGTGAGGTGCCGCGCCGTGAACCCCCCCCTCCCACGTCTACAGAATGGCTCTGTATGTAAAGCCTTCATTCAGTCCTTTGTCGTTGGAAAGGATTGCAAAAGATCCTTCCCAATGATAATTATTGAACGTGTGTATGCAGCCCTTTTTTTTTAAATATATTTCATACTTACTCCCTAGGTACCACTGCTAATTAACTTCTTACAGCATTTTTTCTGCCTAATTTGTACGGCAAAAAAATTAACAAATATTCTTAACAAATATTGATAAGAAAAGACCATAAAAAGAACATATATGGAAAACTTTTATTACAACATTATTCAACAAAAGCTTAGTGGACTGTCGGTAAGAAAACGGTGTTATCTATGGAGCAGGCAGAACCTTCAAACTAAAGTTGTAATATAAACGATTGGAGTACTGAAGGCCAATAACCCTCCCTGCAAGGTGTCAATATTCAACTTTTTCCCATCACGGACCTTAGCTTTTTAATGATATAGTCCATACATTCTATAAAGAAATGACAATGTAGCATGTGCATTTCCTAAAGCTGATCCTTTTAAATGTACTCGTTTTTTCTTTTATTGTAGGTGTAGGTTGTTGCTTGTTTTGTAGGTGGGAAAGATTTAGAGCCTTTGCTGGGCTTTCAGTATAATAATAATCAAAACACAAAACCACTGAACAAAAAAGCCTTCCTGTGCGGTTACCATTTAAGAAATGACATCTGTCTTCTCTAATCCATTGTCTCCAGGGTTAATATATATAACACTTTGAATTGCCATGTCAGTTATCTGAATGACTGCTGTATAACAAACAATCCAAATGGACTAAAGTAATCTATAGAATATACCTTCTGCACCGGGGTTGCCCTTTTGCTTTTTTGTGCTTTTAATCCTTTTTTTTTTCCAGGGAGGATGTTCTACTCAGAAAACAAGTTCTGAAGACATATTTATATCCAGAAAGTACTTAGGCGACCTTTAATATGCATTCACTTTTAGTGAAAAAGTCCAGAGGGATTTGCATCTGGTTGAAGCCTAGTACAACGTAATTAGGAAGCTTGAAGCTCACTATTAAAGTAATCAGCAGCAGGTACTGTAGAACAATTCAGTGGTCACATTTGCGTTTGTTTACCCCAAGCTGGAGAATGTAACCGATTAAGTTAACAGTGACAGAAGAATAAAAGAAGATACTACCTAATGACCACAGATGCCAGAGTATTGAGCACTTCTGTGCACCTGCAAAGGCACAGCCTTCGCTTTTGATTCTCCGAAGCTTGATTTAATTTTTCAAGGCGTATTACTGAACTAAAAAAAATATATAAATAAATATAATATGCAAACATACCTATCTGCAATCAGCAAGTGTAAGGAGGCTAAAGTGTTGCTAGGCAATGTGCCATCTGCAAAAGTAAAACAAATGTACACAAGAAAATGGCTGCCTGAGCGCTCCCATCATTAGGCCGTGTTCTTTTTGCCTGGCTCCTCCTAACGATGGTACATCCAAGCGTCGCACGGTCTAGGTTTGTGGAGCGTAGCACACTTTATTTTCCTTTTACAAAATAGACAGCCTTGAATATCGTTGACTTAAAAAAAGCCATGCCTTAACACTGAGGAATGCACTTGTTAAATATAGTTGGTTTATGTACAGGATGCATGGTGAATGTCAAAAAGCATAGCGGAGTCTCTGAGTCACAGTCAGGATTTAAAGAGCGGTAGACAGGTAAAGTGGATGCATTCCATTTAGAGATGTCATGGAAAACAATGTGAAAAAACAGTGCTCCCATACTTCTGAGCGCTGCAATGTAATGACCTTTTCCTCCAAGAAAAGCCAACAGGGAACTTTAATTAAACTTAATTAAGCCGTTTGAACATCAGAAGCTTAAAACGCCATGCAAAGTGACAGAAGCCTGGCTGCCAAAATTTTCTTGGATGGGTTTTAAGATCTGATGACTTATTATACACTAGCTGAACAAATAAAATGCACATATAATTTGTGGATAAGGAGTAGTGTGGTTTTTATTTTCAGTCCAGCTGCAAAACTCCTCTTTACAAGGTAGGTGTTCTCTTGAAACAGGTGGCTGCGATTCTTTCCCAGCTGTGTACACCACAAGTGCTTTTTTACTTGTAAAAGTAACTATGTAAGAGTTCTGACAGGTACATTTTTTAAAGCATATATTGGAACATATTATTTATAAAAAAAACACATGCATTTTCCATGTTTAAAAAGCTGCAATTAAATAAAAAAACATCTGTTTATCAGTCAAAAATCTAGTACACTCTTTTTAAAGGAGGAACTAATCCCTATTTTACAAAACTGTGGTCGGGAGAGTCCGTAAATATTCATACCCACCTGATCACAATTTTTTAAAATACACTTACCTGTCCCTGTTTATTCCTGGTACCGCAGTCTTCTTTCTACTTTTCCTGGTTGCAATTTTTGGCCATCTTGATTAGTCGGGCCGGGATGATGTAACCAGCCCTTAACGGGATGTAACGTAATCAGTTCCAGCAGCGTCAGGGGATGCCAAAATATCTAACGCCTCCTGGCATCATATGCTGAGCTCTGTATTCACTGCTTAGCATTTTAAATAGAAGGCAGTGATCAGGCAGGTAAGTGTGATTTATTGCAGAAGGGACATCACTTATCCCTTTCTGCAGAAAAGACCATCGTGATCTCAATTTTGTTTTTTATATTACTACGGAACTACAGTTCTGCTTTAACCTAATAGTGCCTCTGCTGCACTAAAAACCCAAGTGATTTAATCAGCCTTGTCCATTTGTCTTCTGCTGGACTACAAAACACACTCCTTCCTCCTTATTTCCATAAAATAATGGGTCAGTGACAGTCCACAAAGGGGAATCTTGAACAACTGATAACTGCTTAAGGATTTCACTAAAGCAGAGGTACAGGCAAAAGGTAAAAAAAAAAAAAATAAATACGTTAGAAGCTTCTGTACTTTTGGTAGGGTCAAGATATTTCTCTGTACAAGCAGTATTTTTAAAAATATAAGGAAACATAGGGAATTCATTTTGCTTAGTGGAACAAAGTTTTGGCAGCAGAGTTGTAAACTGTACAACAGGGTAGCTACCTAGTATAAGCCAGCAGAAACAAAAGCATAATTGTTCTATAGGCTATTCTTTACCATGGAAGGTGGGGCATTCTTTACCACAAGTACCTCAGGATTTAATTCATTTTACATAGGTGAATTATTATGACTCTCTGGCTCAGTGAATGCAAGTGCATCAAGTGCATTGTAATACCCTACAGCAAACCGCAATATTAATTTATTGATTTCATATTATTAAACTATAATCAGGTTGTTATAGGTTACAGCACATTGCACTATCATGACTCTACAAGGCTGCCTTGGCCTTTTCTTTCTTTACAAGCTGTCTGAGGCTTTCAAAAGCAGAGCATAAAACTGTTTGTGTTACAGGTTAAATTCAATAATTACATCCATAAAACATATTAATTAGCTTGTGTATATTGCCACATGTCTCCAACACGGGCAAACACAGGAGGGGGTCCTCACTGGTCAAGAACACTCCAATTCAGTTTAATCAGTCATTAACTGGTGAATGTTTATGAATACCACATTGCTCATTTGTAAACTGCGGCAGAAAGAAAAATAAGAACATTAGGTTGGGACATTCGTGAACAGCACTCAATTATTTCTGCCAATATCATAGGAGCTAGAAATTGAATGCTAATGCTTTAGATAATCAGTGTACTTGGCGTCAGAGATGATTTTAAATAAATAATAGTAATAATGAAAATTGCATAGGGAACAAATTACCAGACAATGGATGAAAACAGAGCAGTTCTGCAACCGCAGGACAGTTCACATTTCAAATGTTTTAATTAGTGGCAGCAGAGTTTACTATGCTATTTTCATATAAATATCCATGGGCATATTACAGTTCAGCTGTTCTCACCAGGATTCAAATACTGTACTGCAGAAGCCGAATGATATAGAATTAGTTACACAAAGTCCCACAGGAATTTAAATGTTGGCAAATTCAGCCAAGCGAGGTTGCCCATTGCAACCAGCTTGGTTACAATTTTCAGTTATAAAAAAAAAAAAAAAAAGGGGAGGGAACCCATATAATAACTTTCAGGTGCTAAGGAAACCCTGTTATAATTGAATCCATAGCTCCCAGTATATTAATGTGATGGCCAGTAGAAGGAATGCCTCCTACATGGATAGCCAGTGCGAAAACGGTTAAAAAAAAAAGTCAAACCATCTGTTGATCAGTCAGAAATCAAGTGCACTCTTTTTTAAGGAGGAACTAAACCCTATTTTTTAAAACTGTGGTCGGAGGAGTCCGTAAAAATTCGTACCCAACTAATCACAATTTTTTAAAATACACTCATCTGTCCCTGTTTTGTACCTGGTACAGCAGTCTTCTTTCTACTCTTCTTTCTGATAATCTGTGTCAGTTAAAATTACCCGAGTCAAAAATTGCTCATTGCTCAAGGAACCCCTAGGAAACCTCGAAAGAACACTAGGGTGCCATGGAACCCTGGCTGAGAAGCACTGGTCGGGATGTATGTGCATTTAATGGACAAGGCCTATACTATGGTCTATGGTTCAAGTCAGGCTTCCTAACCAAGGTTAACCCTATCCCTTGAGGAAATGAGAACTACATCAAAGGAGTAAATGACTGGATCTCCTAACTGTCTTCATATGAGATATAACATATTGGTCTGGTGACGTTAAATATATATTTTTTTTTTTTTTTTTTTCATATTGGTCTGGTGACGTTAAATATATATTTTTTTTTTTTTTTTTTAAATCTCACTAGTTGTAACCAGATTGTTCATTTGCTATCTGCCATTCCTACCAATAAATATCAAAATATCTGTATGGTTGTCTTCTCAACTGTTCTGTTTCCAGCTATCCATACGTATTGTTAAAACAAGTAATGGACATCTTTTAGTACTATAAAGAACTAAAAATGTATTAATTTCCAATACCTAAATAAATGCATGCACGGTACCCTCTAACAGTAACAAAGTTACTGAGACTTTCAAAGAAATGATTGTGACACAAGTATTGCCAAAATAAGGCATCAATGGACAGTTCTGAAATGCAAGGACTGACTTACCAGTTACAAGCTCCCGTATTTCTTGGTCATTTGTTTTTCTCAGTAGTCTAAGAAGTGCAGGGATCCCTCCAGCATTTTTCACTGCTATTTTATTTTCATCAGTAGACTTGCCATAAACCAGGTTCCTCAAAGCGCCGCAGGCATTCTTCTGAACTTCCAGGACTTTGTTATCCAGCAGGTCTACCAGGTGCTTTATTCCTCCCAGTCGGCAGACCTAGTATTGAAAGAAACAAAAGTACTTGATGAAAAGTACATACAAAATACTCGGAATGCTGGTTGCATTGATAAAAAAAAAAATTATTGGGGATATATGTACATTTTTTGCAGATAAAAACACCTCAGTAAAGCGTTTGTGTTTTCCAACTAAAGCAGACTTATTATTTTTAAAATTATATAAACGGGTGGCTATCTAATTTATATGATAAAATAGAACCCAGAGGAAATAAGACAGCTGCGTTCACCAATCCGTTCAGTGTGGAAAGAGGGATGCAAAGACAGCATGGGACTTGCTGGGATTGGTTTGTGGAGGGTTTAAGGGCTTTTCAGCAAAGGCAAGTGAATATTATCAACTAGTATGTGTCAAGAGCTACTTAATATGTCAGCACTATATAAAGCCCATAGTTATGTCACTAGCTGTCCCTACCATAGTCAAATGTCATTACCACGGTAGAAAGTGAATTTTTTTTGTAATGTAGGAGGAAACCTGAGTAACGGCGGGGGGGGGCGGGGGACCACACTTTAACAGAGTGAGAGCATGCAAACTCCATGCAGATAGTGGCCTGGCTGGGATTTGGACATGGGACCTAATGATGAAACACATGCATTTAACATAAAAATAAATTAACAGCCACAATCAAAATAGATTTCAAAAAGACCTGCTGCCTCTAAAGAAATAAAACGCAAAGCTGGTGTAATGCACCCTCAAAATCAACAAGTTTGCATTTACAGTGCTCATCTCAAGCTGGAAAACATGGGCCCATTTACATCAGTCCTTTAAAAGTCAGTCAGCTTTTGAATGCAAGAACATTCTGAGTATTTAGGTTTTGACTAGAGTGCTTTTCTAACCACAAAGCAGATAAAGGAAAGCTGGAAGACCTTACTTATTAATGCCTGATGGAAAACAAGGAAGTCTACCTTTAGACGCATTGTTTAATAAAGTCAAGCTCTGAATTTCCAAAAACGTAAAATGTCTTTAATCTGTCAGCCATTATGACACGACTAATGCCAGTGCAGTTTCTGATTTACTGCGTGCAGCAGGAGGCATGTCTTTCTCCTAAAAAAAATTAAAGTCTTTCCCTTCAGTTTTTATTATATGACAGAGAAAAGATTGCTATCATTCAGGCAGAGCATAAAACTCAATGGAGACAACAGAGCAACCATTTTTCATTGACACAAGTTATTACGTACAGAGGCTATTGAGTGCTTCCCGTGCATTTTAAAAATAGGGATTTAAAAAAAAAAAAATGCTTGCTACTAAAAGATATTGGTTTGGCGATCAGATAGCCCACCTGACACAGAACTCGGACATCATGAGATTAAGATTTACACAAACCTGAAGTATAAAAATGGATCTGAAATGACATTATACTTTGTGAACACTTAGAAAATACAAAGAAAAAAAAAATGTTTTTTTCCAGCAACGACAGATACATTAGCCAATGG
>NC_092864.1:41806242-41809704 GCF_032062135.1 Pyxicephalus adspersus | reverse complement strand
AACACTGTTTCGCTTCAGGAGTCTCTAAACTAAAAATGTTGTTTAGGGAACTTCTGTACTCAATCTTAAAGCTTAACTGGAGAATGCTGACAGGCACACTCCCCATCAAAACACATGAAGCAGCACTTGGTGTCAGAACAAACAATTGCCAGGTAGAAGTCTTGGAGAACAACCCCAAGTTAAGCAAAATAAGACTTCAGAAATAACTAACATGGAACACATTCTCCAGGGGCTCCAAATGGTGTTCTAAAGAGCAATCAACAAAAGTTTCAGGAGCAATATGGCACCCAACATGGCCACCATCCAGCAGCATTTCAATGAACCAAAGACACCATGGATTCAAAGTATTACAATAACTTAATGATGCACCAGGGTGGCTCAGAGTTCAGCACTCCTACCCTTGCAGCGCTAGGTCCTAGGTTTGAATATCTGCATAGAGTTTGCAAGTTCCCAGTGTTTGCTTGGGATTACCTCCCACATTCCAAAAACATGCAGTTAGGTTAATTAGCTTCCCCACAAAACTGACCGTAGACTATATTAAAGACATATGACTATGGTAGGGACATTGGATTGTGAGCCCCTTTGAGGGACAGTTAGTGACATGACTATGGACTTTGTAAAGCGCTGCGTAATATGTTGGTGCTAAATAAATTCTGAATATCAATAACGCTATTAAGACATTTCTATGTTAGTTCACAGTGCATAAAATGATACCCCAAGATGTCATAATGATAATGTTTGCAGGGCCTAAAGCAATAAAAAATAAAGGTTAGGCGTACCTCAATTTTGGTTTTATGGTCACCAAAGCAGAGATGCTGCAAGTAGGCGGCTGCATTTGCTTGCACAGATGGGAAATGGTGCTGAAGCATGTGAATGACCTCAGGTAGTTCCGGGTCACGCCAAGCAAATTCTCTAAAGGTGAAAATAGAGAAACAGATTAATGTAAACACACAAAATCCATAAATAATGTTCATTCATATGTTTGTTTTGTCATAGTGACTGTTTATAGAAATAAAGACATATCTAGGGTTATTGAACTTTCTAAAGCAGATATGTAAACACTAAATACATTGTTTAGATATTTTTTATTTGCTGCAAAGCTTTCAAATAAAAATTCACAAAGCACAAACAAATGGACAGTTTTTATTGGAAGCCTATCATACAGGAATACCTTCTGGAGTTTTTGACACCATACAAATGTGTTTGAGTATATAAAAATGGGACGTCAAATGTAAGGTTTTATAAGTAAGAAAAATATAATAAAATGTAAATAAATATATATAATCTGGCCCTAAGCAGGTTTTGATATAATGATATAACACACAGAAGATTCTATCATATCAATATTTATTAGAGATGAAGCTAAACAGGGAAGTTATTGGTAATAAAACTAAGTATACATGATGATTTATTAACTTGCAGAACAACCCTTAGTGATAACTAGAAGTCATCATTTTCTGCATAACTATTAGGTCTCACATTGTTGTGGAGTATTTTTGGCCCACTCATTATAATACTATCAGTCCATTGAGGTTGGTGGGTATTTGTCTACGAACAGCTGTCTTAAGGTCCCAAACACAACATTTCCTTTAGGTTGAGGCCTGGACATCAACTGAGCCATTGACACGGTTTGTTTTCTTTTTCAGCCATACTGCTGTAGATTTGCTAGTGTGCTCGGGATCATTATCGTATTGCATGACCCAGTTTCAGCCAAGCTTTAGCTGTTGCACAGATGGCTTTAAATTTGACTCAATACTTTGGTATACAAATGAATTAATTATTCGCATCAAGGGCTGCAAGGTGCCCAGGTCCTGTGGCTGCCATAAAAGTAATAAACTTTACCCTCAACCACTGTACTTGACAGCTGGTAGGAGGTATCATACCATACTTCAGTGTTTTTCTAATTGTGCCTTTATTAAGTTTATCATGTATAGACCTGTAGAATCCTGAGATGTAGATCTTGTTTTTATTTTGCAATTTCTTGAGTATTGCATGGTTTGATCATGGTGAATGCTGTGAGATTTCCAATCTTGGGAAGATTGGAAACAGTCTTACATGTTTTCCACTTGTGAATAATCTTTCATAACCTTTCTTTTTAATATACCTTTCATAACCTTTCCCAAACTGATGAGCAGCAACGATGGCTTCCATAAGACCATCAGATTTCCACCTTGTCCTTATGTTATAATTATACATTATTTATATGGCACCAACATAATATGCTGCGCCATAGTCATGTCACTAGCTCACAATCTAATGTTCCTACTTCAGTCATATGTTTTTAAAACAGTCTAAGATCAATTTTGGGGGCAAGCTAATTAATCCAACTGCATATTTTTTGTTTGGAATGTGGGTGGAATATGGGAGTACCTAGAGGAAACCCATGCAAACACTGGGAGAACTTGCAAACTCCATGCAAATAGCGTACTGGGCGAGATTCAAACCTGGGACCTAGGGCTACAAAGGCAAAAATGTTAACCTCTGAGCCACCCTGCTACCCGTTTTACATATGTATGCCACGTTTACACAAACCTGAATGCCCCAGATCAGTAAACTGCCAAAACTTCTGCTTGGTCACATGACACGACATGATATTGATGATTGGTTACCAACAAATGCACTGATTAGCAGTAACTGGCTGTCGCTTACCCTCCTAATGCCTCTGGAAATATCAATGAAAGTGTTAAGGGCATACCAAATTTTTTACACCCAGCTTCTGCATTTTGGCATAATGTTTGTTAAATAAATAAAATGTGTAATATACAATGTGTTGTTTCATCTGAAGCTGTACTAGCCCGATTTTAACACCTGCTAAGAACCAGAGTACTTCTTTTTTTATCATGTTTTATTATAAACTATCCTAGGTGGTATTTTTTTTCCAAGTACACTCAAAATACTTTGCTTAAATAAAAAAAAACTGTAATAAAAATATAGTATCTGATTGTATTTCACATGCAGTTCAACAAAATGAGCGCTGCTCCATTTTTGTATGCTGACATTTCAGGTGGAGTTTACTTTCTTGAGTATTTTAAAGTGATTTTAGAAACTGCTTTAAGGCTATTTCATAATAGCTCAGAGTATAATAGTCATATATATATTCATATAATAGTTCAGAGTGCATATCCACTTTAAGATGCATTATACTTTGTTTCAGCAAAGATGAACTGATCCTTGTATGAAAAATGATAGTCAATCTGGCATCAGACTATTCATCTAGCAAGCATAAAATTAAAAAAAATGACGTTTGGATGCTATAATTAAGGCATTTAGCAGAGCTAGACGTGTTATGATTCCAGAATTTCTATGACTAAGCACACACATATGAAAAGGTTGTGTGCACTCCAAAAGATATTTTAATAAGAGAGAACTCGTATACTTCACACTGACACAAACCAGCAAAATACTTAGACACAGATTCAATTCTAGCCCTATATTTTTCTATGTAACCCTAAATACAGAGAT
>NC_092864.1:41795841-41805796 GCF_032062135.1 Pyxicephalus adspersus | reverse complement strand
CTCCCCTCTCCTATTGTATGCTGCTTCTCCACCTCTTAGATTGTAAGCTCTTCTGGGCAGGGTCCACACCAATCTGTCATTTGCAACCCCTATTTAATGTACAGTGCTGCTTAATATGTTGGCACTATATTAATACTGTTGATTAATAATAATAAATAATAATATATAATAATAAAGTGCATTACCACAATAAAAGTTAACTTTCATGTAGCTTAGGTAATATGGTCAAATTTCACATTGCAAAGAAAGCAAGTAAAATGTAAAAAATAGCCAAATGTAACCAACCTGAAACTGGCAATATTTTTCTCATTTAAACTATAAAAAATAGTTAGAATCCAACTGGTTGAAGCATTTATAGAAGAGACATTACATTGAGTTAGGCCTTTGCTGCCAGCCTGAGCGCTCATGATTCTATTTAGCTGACAAAGCCCCTTTCCTCAAAAAAATGTTACAAAGAAATCCGATCACAACGCATCGTACAACATTAAACAAGGGAAATAAATTATCTCTTTATATAAATTGTACACTATCAGGTGCCATTGCACAAATCCCATGCAGCGAATAATAAAAATCAATACCGAGCTAATCACATTATTCTAGAAGAGCTCACAAATGGATAAGAATAGTATGCAATATGACTGCAGGCCGGTAGGGGTTTTGGACTTGCCAAATAAGTAGATCAATACAATCACGAAACAGCAGCTCAGCATAATGTATCCGATATACCAGAATAACATTTCAACTTTTGTAATCATCTTGAACATAAAAGCATGTTATATCAATGTAAAATAAAACACAGGTACACTTTACCAAACCTCCTAAAATCTTTAAAAATAATTAAACAATGTAAAATTGACATTGTATTACCTCTGTCTTGTTTTTTTTCAGTAGTCACCGAGTCAATATTTTAGTTCAGGAACAGGTAATGAAAAAGAAAAAAAGCACCTACTCTATAGAACATTGGCAGAGTTATTGTCAAATTTGCTGATGCTGCTAAATTAGGTCTATCCAAGGTCCAAAAACCATGGTCAAAAAAAGGAAGGATCAAACCTCAAAGGCAATAACAAAACTCCTATGATTGACAATATTGTTTATAAAATAACACATTTTTATTATGAATGTAATTTGTGAATCAGGCCAATAAAGCAAATAAACATTCATATTTACAATTTAACACAAGCGTTTCTGGATATCTTAACATGTTCTACCACTTCCTAATGCCAAGGAACCTCTGCCTGTAGCCTCTCGGCGGCAGCCCCATAGAGAATGAATGGAGGCAGCAGCAGGATGTAATAATATTGCTCACTGCAGCCAGCTGTTGCATGTGCAGATGTTCTTTAAGAACCAGCGCTGTGGTGCAAAGAGATCGAGTGTCTGGCAAGGTGCCAGCCACGGGGAGCCGCTCAGGATCGGGCCTGAGCCAGCACTTATGTCCTGAGTAGAGCTTAGGCCAACAATTTACCTGAATAACAGATGAACGCTTACTCTCTTCTAGCAAAGGCAGCAATTTACATTGTCAGAAAACAAAACATCAGTACTGAGAATTCTTTAAAAAAAAAAAAGCCTGAAAAGTTCAAAAAATATAAAAAGGTCATGAAAACACCTAAACAAAGTACAAATCTGTAAAACAGAAGGGTTGAACAAATAAATTAAACATTAAATGTTCAAATGCTGTTCAAACAACTTTAACACCTATTTTGCTTCAAAGATCGATTTACCTGTTTTTTTTTTTTTAATACTACAGCTCGGGAGTATAGTGTTCATCCCATTCTAAACATCATTCACGATAGCTGGGAATTAAAACCATACAGATAGCTTACCTGTTTTCCAAACAAACTGACCCTAATGTAGGTGTATAGTAGGAATGTTAGCATGAATATCCCCTTAGAAGCAAGTACTGTGTTCATGGATCAACATTCTCTATGCAGAGCTGTACAATGATGAAACAAAACTTTAACTAAACAAAATGATAGTACATATACACAAGATTTAGAAACTAAGTTGCAAATAGTAAAGGTTATAAAGTCTTGTGGATTACCTGACAATATACCAACGCCTTGCTGGAACATGACATGAATACATCACGCAGCACCCTTTAGGGGAATAACTGGGTTTTCCTCAGAAAATAACAGATGCCACTGCCAAACAAACTATACCAGCTCAGGTAAACCAACAAGTACAGCACACAAATACTTTGCTGTAGCCTCATAAAGTATGACTGTGTCATATTTATTTATAGAATGGATGTGCAAGACAAGAGGGAGGATTTCTGACTAGATTGGCAGTAGGCAACCATCTGTCAAAGGAAACGTGTATTACGATAAATATGGGGGCTGCCGCTGATGACATCTTTCTGAAAATTCCAGTTGCCTTACTGTCATGCTAATTCTCTAGCATTATGTTTTCTAAGTCACAATGAATTAAAGCCATGAAGAAAAACATTTTTTTAAAGCACAACCTCTGTAACTTGTCTCAACAACTTTTAAGTAGGAAGGCAGAATCATGAAGTGGCCAAAAACACCTCCGCATTCGATAATATGGCAGGGGGCATAAAAGGGTGATAAACTATATATACCATAAATTGCACTATAGCAAAAAAAAAATTATCTATAAGCATGTTGGTAAAGGGGACAGTGGTTTAATGGTGCGTGCAAGGCCAAAAATCTGAAGAATAACTTTAGGTTAATATTTTATACTATGTGTCTCCCTTGCCTCCTCCATGGTCCAGCACCGTCGGTCCTTTATGGGCAAAATAGCACTGACGCTTACTCTGCCCTTTACCTGTGCCCAGCCATTCCAATTTCCCCTCACTTCCTGTTCTGCTGACAATTTTTAGACTCCCCATTGCTTTTGTGGTCTCTTTGTATTTAGTCTCTTTGTATGTGGCTTTAGATCTGTATGAAGCACTTAAGGAAGAAGTTCTAAAACAACTGTACTTTAATTCTGCTCAAGTTTTAACTTAAATTGGGAAAAGATCCCTCTCCAGGGGTGTGTGGGGAAAAAAGGTCCGTGTGCCATTTGAATTGCCAGTGGAAAATATAGTAAATCAACTGGCATTTGTAACAATGCTAAAAAACTAACACAAAAAAACAGAAAGCTGGAAGTACCTCTCTATCTTTCTTTACAAGGACAGTCAGGTGAAGCTGCCAGGAAGAGAAGATAAAACCAATATGTTAGATTTTATCAGAACAAATATTATTGAGTATTTGGGTGTTGTTATAGTTTTCATTTCTAACAGATCAGAGGAAGATATTCCCTAGGAGGACAGACAGCATCAGATGCTGCTTTTTCAGCATTGAAGTGGTGTTCTTCACTCACAATAGATGCATATAGAAGATTCACCAAATATATTTGCTATGCAGCAAAGCTAAATCAAAATCTGACATGTAGGTGCCTTGAAGAAATGTGATGAAAATGATGATATAGTATGAGTAAATGTTTTCCTGTACAATTAACTACTGATTAGCAATAGTCATCTCGTATGTTTCATAACCTCCTCAGATTATTATTATTTAAATACTAGTAAAACAAGATAAGGGTTGTTTTGGAAGCACAAGTTGGTCTGCTACAGGTTTCAGTAAAAGAAATCCTTGATTGTTGAAGAAAGTATTTAAAATTTTGCAAACATATTGCTTTTGTGGAATAGTACAAGCTGTAAAACAATCTTCTTGTACAATCTTCATGTACTTTATGGGAGTGTCAGCTATGCTTAGACCAGGGAAAGAGACTTGGCCTCTCATATAGTCAGTTTGGGCAACAATAAAAGTAACTTGTCCTGTACAATCCAGATACAGCTACCCTGGCTTCTTCTTTTAAGCAGTCGCTAACCAAGGGGGAGAAGGGTTAGTTATAAGTAATAAACCATCTTTCAACAGTCCTGTTTCTAGCAAAATCCAACCATATGTTCTCCAAGGCTATTCTAATTATTCAAGAATTATTGAAGGATTGGAAGGGAGTCTGCAAAGACACTCAAATCAGAAGTTCCTCCATGGAGTAGAACAGCAATATCTGGAAACATCAGTCCTCAGATATAACTGAATGTCAAGAAAGGCTACTGAGAATGTGTAACTGGAAGGAATGTATATGCTGATGGGCTCATGTGTAGCCGCTTCATCCTATTAACGAGCAGCTGTGTGCTCACTTTGCGTTCTGTTTTATAAAGTGATGTATTTCAAGATTAAAACTTATTACTTTGTTTCCAAATACTACAAAAAGGTCAAATTTGACCCAACATTAATAAATCTAGAAATCAAAAAGAATACAAATCTGAGATAAAAATAAGACATAGGAGGGGTGATGTTAAGTTTGACCATACATATGTCTATAGAAAAGACTCATCTTTACCAACCTTTCTCCCCTAAAATGGTCATTCATGCCTGTAGGGAAAAGCACCTGATGCCCCACATTGGAGGAGCATAAATTAAGAAAGTGCAGAAAGCTGTAACTTTGATTACATTGTTTCTCAGGAAAAGTGTGTTGGAACAAGCATCTACTTTCATCCCTTCATTGATAAAAGCAGGAACTTTTGTTTAGGTAGAATATTTCTGTTTGAATGCTTTGCCCTCATAACTGCAGGAGAGTGATCAGATTTTGCCTACCAAATGTATACATGGCATGAAGGTTTCACGTACCCTAAAAAAAAAAGTTATATACTGCCAGAGTTTACAAAAACTGAATAACAGAACAAAATATATATTAAAAACTTTATTTTTTCTTTAAAAAGAGCCAAACTGCAGTATGATTTATTTCCACAGAAATAATAGGTTACACCCATGCCATCGACTTACCTGGGATCTTTCTGGATGCTGTCAATAGATGGTGACCTTGTTGTTCCATCGTCTGCTGGGGCCCCAGGTGGCATCCTGTTGTAGCTGCTTTCGGATACCCGGTACGGCATTGATCTGTATGGCTCTGCATAGGTAGCTGCAGTGTTGAGAGCATAATTATTTCTTTGGTATGTAAGAGTGTTACGCTGACTCAATGTCCTTTGAAGATTACCCGACCCTAGCAAAACAAAACACAAAATCATGCCTGCTCTCCTCAAATAAAGACACCTGCTGTGATGGTGACAGGAACATAAAAAAATTGCACGCAAAGTGGACAGTATTAAGACAAGATGGTGAAGATGACAGTTATTCAGAAACATTTAACATTAATCTGACTTGAACTGCAGCGACACAGCTGACAGCCGCCATGAGACAGGGACAGCGGGGGAGCTGCAGGATGCAAAGGCTTATTTCTATTCATTAAGGAACATTGGATTAATCGACTAATGGAGTGAGGTCACTGTAGCATGCAGACACACACAGCACAAGTCTTATTTGGTAAATATGAGTAATGAATTCAAACTGAGAAAAGTGTAGCCATTGTCCATAGAAACCAACCAAAGGCTTAGTTTGCATTTCTGACTTGAAATTAACAAGGCGCCAAGCACAAGTCGATTTGGTTGGTATGGGTAATCACAGTTTCCATCAGTTATCGTCCATCGACAGGAAAGATTTTACCTCCAGGCTCCATATTTCTATCAATGCTCATTTCACATGCCCACAGTTTACCAGATCCTCATATAATGCTATGTGAATGCCTTTCACACATCAAGTATTGATCGCTAGATAGTGTTTTAAAGACAAAGAAAATACATTTACACTTTCCCCAGCTACAGAACAATACCAAACATTTGTGTAAAGGTAATTTGTTCCCAAAATCTGTGAATTTAAAATGACCATCATGTCACAATGATCAGAACAGTTCTAAAAATTACTTAGGATTTAAAAAAAAAAAAAAAGATTGATTAGTTTCATCCCGTCTGGGTCTTCTAGCCAGAGGTTTTAATGGGTGGTCATTTTAACTAAATGGGTGAATGGTAATGGATGGGGCTGTATACAGTGACTCAATTTATCTCATCATTTTAACATGTGTTTTACACTAATACTTAACACCATTTATATGCACAAACACTACTGAAGCACTCCTCAGGTCACAGTTTGTGATGTGTGGATATAAATTGATGAGGTATTTCCTACAATGGCAGAAATGAAGAAGTAGCTTTGAAGGCTAACTACTACCTGATATACAGTGACCCTTGATAAAGCAAACTCTTGATCGTGCCAGAAATCCAGGGAGCCATGCAGTGAACCGAAAACACAGCAGCTCTGTTGCAGAGTCATTTTTGCCAAACTACAAAACACTTTTCATAACATTTTTATTCTTCCTACAGGTTTCCCACCAACCCCTTTCAGCAAGTAGCACACTTGTTAAGAAAAAGACTGGTAGTCATCTTTACTCATTGCAAAAAAAAAAAACAGAAGACAAATACCTTACTACCCTGAATAACAAAAATATTTTGATTATCAGGGGTTCAGTGCTCTGTCTTCACACTCTAATACCCATATAATAAGAGGCAGTGGTCAACTTTACCAAAATATAATATTTGTGCAGTTGCGGTTTACCACTCATTTTAGGGCTCCCACTACATTCATGAAGATAGTTTATTACACTTGTGTTCAGAATATGGACACTAAATTATTTACATGTTTTTATTCAGCACTCAAAGAGTTTTATATACCTTTGTATACCTGACCTCTGTGTTGCATTACAAAGCCAATTGAAAATAATAAAAAAACATGGCTGTAATGTACAAAGGTGTAGTGAATATTCCATTTCATACCACAAATCATGCATTATGGATGCAGTGCTTTGTGGAGATCCTTCTGAAATTGAATGCACAGGTGCATATACCACGTGTTACCGCACACTATAACTCAATGTGTATGGCTAAACCGATTGTCTGTCTGGCTGTCCAACTGTGCTATATAAACTTGTGGAGAGATGATTTCAGTGCCTCTGTTTCTCTAAGGTGCCTAAAGCTAATGGTCATGGTTAGTATTGAAATGCTTTTATAGCGCCCACAAAATATGCAAATCCTTTATTGTGCAAAACAGGTGCACTTTAAATTATTAATGCAGCAGTTTATCAGCTCAAAACTACATGTTTTCTTGAAGTCTTCATAGAACTGAATGCAGCACAACACAAAATGAGATAATGACCTAAAGCAGACAGCTACTAAAAGTTTGACCTGGAGGGGTAAGATAGGAAGATCTTAAGTGTTTTAGCCTTTATTTATAACAGCATGTAAGGATAGCACTACAGCTACCGCTGACAGGCATGTTACACGGACACACCTAATGGATGTTTAATAGAGAATGTTATTTGCATAAGGTCAGCGAGGCTAATGGGAGGTCTGTCTCTGACAAGACACAAGATAGACCGGGCTGCATACATGAGCCATTTATGGAGTTCAGGCACACAGAATGGTCAAGGATCACAACACAGAAGAGCAGACAAGTCTTTATATTTTAATGGGCACGTCAGACTGGAGCAACTTTCCTATAACTCTGCCTGTTATTAAAGGAGAGCTGTTCAAGGGCTTTTATTTCACTATTTATATCATGCAGTAAAATCTAAAAGCGACTTTAGCCTTAATATGAAGCTCACAGCTAAAAATATGCAGAAGAGTGAGCTGCAAGGAATTATAAGGATTAAAGGTTGGAGAGATTGGGCAATAACTGAATACTAATTGTGGCTGATGTATATAGAATACAGGAAAGGTTCGACAAAGCAGTTCATTTTTAAATTCCTTAAAAAAATGGATTTTAATTGGCTGCATATGTAAAATTTACATTTTTCTTTTTCTTCAGCTTTTTAGGAATTAACAGTTTTTCATATTTAAATGCTCATTGTACACAATGCCACGAGAAAGGGTCATGTTTTATTATTCCCTATAAGATGAACAGATCATTTAACAAGTTAGTATAGGTTGAAAGAGACCCTGTCTCTAGGCCATTCACTTTAATATAAATACTGCCATAGGGTTATATGCTTATTTAATGTATTGTCTGCATGCTCCTCAGTTCTCACTAGGCGTCATAATGCATTTGATGCAACATCAGCAGCCTCATTGGACAACAGTGTTCTCCCCAGCCCCTTTTAACTGGGCGTACTACCCGGCACTTTTCAGCAACCACTTGGCTGTTTTTGGGTGGTTACTGAAGAGTTGGGTCACAATACAGGGGCTGCCATCTACCTACAATTTCTTCCCACCCAGCCTAAAATAATTTCTGGGTTGAGCACTGGACAATATACTATTCTCCTTACACTATACTCCTATTCACCAATACATTGTATTTTTTTTCTTGGAAAATATGTTAGAGCACACAAACACATTCAAATCTCAAAAGTCTGGGGAGATGCCAAAGATGAGATTCTTTTAAAGTGTTTGAACTACTTCCGAATATGGATTTTTTTTTTAGTGTATATGGTTTAGGTACAGATTTACTTTTTTAAGTTATGTTTTAGGTATAGCATGGATGTTACCTATAAATAGGACTTTATTCCTAAAATATTATCACATTTATCAGCATGAGAAAAAAAGAGAAAGGAATAAAGAATTCTAGTTCCTAAAAGGCCAAGTGAAATGCTTCAGTAAACTCTCACTACTCTGCTATGCCAAGAACAGAAAATTCTCAAATTACACCTTTGGACAGGACTGTAGTCACTGACAATTATTTTGTGTATCTTTCCTGTACATGTGACCGCAGCACGGGTCAGAAAAGGTGTATATTTTCCATGTAAATTATTAGGATTGTGCGGGGTGATCTGGGAATTCAGGCACTGATTAAGTGAAGATGTGCATCTGATGTTTCTGGTGTATTACCAGTGTGTTATGTATCACACAGGTTGCCTTGTGGATAAATTGACTCTGGAAAGGAAAGATTATAACTCCTGATTTATTGGTGTCACTTTTGGGGGTCTCTGCTCACAGGTGTCACCATTGGAAGATTAACCCTAATTTCTTGTTTTCGTGATCTGGTGACAACATTCTGTTAGAATGGTTACCAAAAAAAATGGAGAGGAGATTTATTTTATTATTTTTTTTAGTTTTGGTTTAAGGGTTTTATTTGTAATGCAGTGGGTGCCCCCATCGGAATATTCACCACCAGTACAATTTTAACTTGCAATCACAGTAACCATGAAAGAAAGTTTGTATCCAGAATAAGAGTAAAGAGGGAAATCAACCTATGGGGACAAGAATGGAAATACCCTAACTTAAGGAGAATTCTTATTACTTTCTGCTGCATCTAAGGGATTTGAGGACATTTAACCAATTATACACAAAATAAAATTATCTGGCAGGGGTTTAACACTTCCATATTACAACAAAAACCAAAAGGAATGATTTTGCTAAATATTTACACATTTTAAAATATTTAAAAGTAATTGGAAGTCTCAGTGCCTACAATTGTCCTCACAACTGACAGATAAAAAACAGAATCGAAAATGCCAACTGGCTTGAAGGAAAAGGTTTTCTTCTTTTGAATCTTTATTTTGCAGAGGAGAAGCGGCAGAGGAATTAAAAGTTTTTCCTAAAATGGCTAAAGCAATAAACGAGTCGCCTATCTTAGCAATGTCAAAGTGGAAAATTCCCACCTTACAAACTTTTGTGCTGCAGAACATTTCTGCCAGTGTTTTATATACAGCAGCTTGTCAACACTGTATTACTTTCATGTCCATCAAACCATTAGCCTAAATCATTTACCACGGGGCTCTCATTTAATCAGTGCCGCTTGATTTACTGGTCCTTCGGTAATTGTTTGCTACAAAAGGTCCTGTACAAATGACTATTGTGCGGTGTAAAACAGTCACATCTCATGTATATAGCACATTCATCATCCCGCTGCTAACTCCTGAGCTTCCATCATTGTCGTGGGCTGCAGACATATGGCTTTACTGTGCCCAAAACAAACCTGGTAAGCAATGATTGATTGGGAAGCTTCTGTGTCAGTTCACAAGGAATCACACAAATGCATACAAACAAGAAGTGGCCCACGTCAATCAAATTAAAGACACGTTCTGCTTTTTAACTTTGCTTCTAGAATCCCATCCTACACCTTTAGAA
>NC_092864.1:41753438-41794971 GCF_032062135.1 Pyxicephalus adspersus | reverse complement strand
AGTGGGTTCCTATACTCAACAGAAATGATAAGATCTAGTAGCCTGCAACAGTATGGGTTGGACTTCTCAGCTTATAGCTTTGAAAACCATAACTTATGTGCAGAATTATTTTTTTTTCCTGTCAGATAAAATTTCATAATAAATACAGTTTCAAAGAGTAAATTTCAAGAAAAAATCATTACTAGGAGTGCCTGCTCAGTGTAAAAACATGCATGGAATACAAGGAGAGACTGTGACATGCATGTAAAAAAAACTTTCAGCTGTCTGATCTTCCAAGGTCATTGGTCAGCAATTTAGAAAATAGCTTTTTACATAAAAATAGAACTAAAAGAAAAGGTTTTCAGGAAGAGGCAAACTGAGCAGAATACACACCTGAGCCAGTGCGGTAAATTGCAGTCTGGGAACCTTGCCGCAGCTCAATTGTCCCATGGTTTGCATTGCGATAGACTGGACTGTAATATGTCCTACCCTCATATATTGGTGTAATCTGTAAGTCAGGGGATACAGCTGAACGCAGGTCCTGGCCCAACTGGCTATGCTGACTTGCATAAGAGCTTCTCAAGCCTGAAAAAAACACAATTAGAAAGCATTAATATATTCCAGAGGCTTCTAATGCTTTTTATCCTATTCCACTATTACTTTTATTGGTCGTCTTAGGACTAATTTTACTAATAATGGGCCCTTTTTACAAGTCATGTTTAACTCTTTGGGTGGCATCTGGAAGTCTGCAATGAGTTCTAAATATTTTCTCAATTAAGAGAATCATTCTCTTGTAAGCTTGCTCAAGTACAGAAATCATGAACCTTGTTGGGTACCAACTGTACTGCTATTTTCAGACTGGCAATTACCAAATAAAAAAAGCAGTAACCATAGGAAACAGCCAGGTGAGACAAAAGAATTTCTAGCATTTAAAAAAAAAATTTTCAAAAAATAATTCATAAAATTGTGAATAATACATCAGGAAATCTCCAAAGTCCTTTATAAGCCTAGAGGCTCACGGAATGGTGCTGTTTCAGAAGTAATATGATTTTGATTCCTAAGGCTCACCCCTTCGCATAAAGAGAGCAAAAACTCTATTCTGTTTCAAGAACAATTTCAGAAAAGGAGTAGAATCAATAAGTCAAATGCAAATGCTGCTCAGTTAACAATGCAATTGTGCTAAAGCCAAAAAAAAAAAACTCTACTCTAGTAGTGCTTAAATCTAATTTTGTGAAATTCACTGCCGGCACACAATATGTGAAATAGATGAATCTGCTTTCTAAATCTGTGTGGTGCAACTTTGTGTCCCTCTGTTCAATGTATCTCCAAAGTTCATACAACTTGCAAGCCATTCTGGATCTGGTAGTGGTGAACAATTAAGTAGTTCAAGGTCTAATGCACTTGATTATTAGCATATGTGACAACCTCTATAAAGTAGACACTTTGGCAGTTTGCTGGTCTGGAGCATTTAAGAGAGTGAACAGTGCCAAGGAGGAAAGACATCAGCAATGATCTTGGAGAAGCAATTCTTGCTGCCCATCAATCTGGGAAGTGTTATGAGTGTCTGTAATCGATTTGAAGTCCATGATTCTACAGTGAGAATGATTATTCACAGCAAAAAACATTCAATACAGTTGCCAATCTTCCTTGATGTGGACATCCCCACAAATTCACCCCAAGGTTAGATCGTGCAACTGATGCTCACAGAAAAAAAAAACCCCAAGAGCTACATCTTAGATCCTAGATGTTTAGTAGTAGTAACATAACCTCTTTTAGTAATAACCTGACAGCATATCAGCACAGCACTTCATACCACAGGACTTGGGTACTTGGCAGTCTTGGAGTATACTATAAGCATCTATGTAAACCCCAAGGTTTTCTAGCGTTAAACGGGGGACTGTTAACAGCTAAAACTTGGCAAAATTGGATCATGCAACAGGACAAAAACCCCAAAGCACACCAGCAAATCTACAGAAGGGCTGAAAAAAAAAGAATCAAGATGTCAGAATTGTCCAGGTCCAGTCCAATTGTTAGGTCCAGACCTTGACCCGGTCAAAATGCTGTGGTGGAACCTTAAGAGAGCTGTGTAATGAACACTTGCAAATCTTTATAAACTGAAGCTATGTTGTAAAGAAGATATATTGGAAATTACTCCACAGGGATGTGTGAGACCGATAAAGTCATATAGAAAATGATTACTTCAACTATTGCTTCTAAATATGGTTATACAAGCTACAGAATCATGTCTGTTTATTTGTCTATTTAGTGGTTTACACCAAATAACCAAAATATATACATTTTTTAAATTCTGTTCTGAAATGTACAAACTAGGAATTGAAAGAGTGTACTTTCTTTTTTTCAAGACTGTATACGTTTTTGTTGGACAACCTTTTACAAAACCACAGGCAGTATTATGGAGTTGCTCTTTGTCCAACTGGAACAACCTTTCTCAACCTTTTTATATGGGCAAACCCTTGAGAGGACTTTCAGGTCTTGAAGAACCCCTGCTATAATTACTATATCCACATGTACATTTGTGTGGTTTTCTGTGGGAAGAAAGCTACCTACCTTGCCAGTGGGAAAAATGTCACCCTTACAAATAGCCAAGAAATATCACTGGTGCCAGGTAAACTTACCTGAGACACACAAACTACTCATTGCTTAAGAAACCTTTAGCAACTCACAGAACTCTGGTTGAGAAACACTGAATTAGAACACCACAACAAAAACATTCATTCATCATTCAAATTTGGGAGAATTTATGGCCTTTTAGGAGGTCAGTTACAGATATCATAAAAAATGTCCTGGCTCAAAAGCAGTAATTCCATTAATGTCAAAGGTTTTTAGTAGGGTAGAGGTCAGGGTTCTGTAAAGACAACTCAAGTTTTTTTTCACACCAAACTTTGTCCAAACTCTAAGTCTTTAAGGAGCTGAATTTGTGCATAAGGTCAAGGGCATGCAGGAACCAAGAAGGACTGTACTCAAAAAGTTGAAAGTACAAAACTGTCTAAAATACCTTTGTATGCTGTAGCATTAAGATTTTCTTTCACAATGTAAATCTTTATACATTCTGCCTAAAGCATGGGAGTACCAAACTTCAATGAGAATCCTGTAGTGGGTCTGGATTGGGCTATTCAAAACATGTAGAAGTTGTTTTTAAACAATTAGTTTTGGTGAAATAGAAGGAACAATGCAGATAAGTCTGCTCTTAAACTTCCAAAGTGCACAGAAACATATTTCACTATAATTATGCCAAAATCTTTTATTGCTCTTGACTTTCATGGGAGTGTTTCAGCAGTATTACCATGTGTATATGGCTTTTACATTTAAACACTTATTCTTGGCTATCTTAGCACAAATTATTTCCTCAAATGAAAATACTATTCATCTAAAAGCAATTACGTGAAAAAATAGAAAGCAGAAATTGGGCAATTTGTTATTGATAATTGCTGTTCCCACCTGGCATGATTTTTCTGATCTGAATTTCAGGATAATTGTTTCATCTAGATGAGATGCTATGATTTGAAAATACTGTACATTTTCGCCCCAAGCACAATACTGGTAGGTCGTACAGAATGCAGAATAGCATTTTTAAGGGAAGGCACAGAATCCTAATCATAAAGTTTTCTTTACTGTAAGAGAAGCCCTTACTCAGCCTGTAAAACCTTAACTAGTGTTAAATGTACAGGAAAGCAAATTAGGAACTGCGCTAGTGTTAACTGACTATATTTGGCACCAAAATATTTTTTCTAAAACTACAGAATTGCTGTCCAATGTGTAACTGTATTTTTGTGTTAAAAACTCAGAATATATATATTTGAAAGAGTTGTTATATCTGTATATCTATGTATGAGGGAGCTGGTAACTTGGGTTATGTGTAGATGTGTTTATAAGAATATGAACATATGCACATTTACTTCAGATAAAAGCAAATGTATTGATTTAGAAAAAGGTGAGTATTAGGCATTAGTGTATGAATGCTCATACTGTGATTCATATTCCATCTGGTTTTAAAGTTTACCAGTTTGAAAGAGATTGGGAAGCTTTTTTTTCACACCAAATAGGTTTGAAACAAGCCAATTATTGTAATTTAGGCTATGTACAAACTGTACAAACTGTCCGTGGATCCACCAGGACGGATCCAGGAACGAAGAGCGCCGTACACACGCCAGATTTTTATCCGATATTAGCCCTGAGGCGATTATCAGTTGAGTACGTAGCCTTACTCTGGTGTGAATCAGCCCTAAGCATCAAGTCTTTTATGTGACCCTGTAACCATAACTAATAGTCTGAAATTAAAAGGTAAAGGTATTGCAACTATATTTGTAGTTTTTGCTTATCTCACTGGCCAGAGATTTTATTAAATTGCAAGCAGCTGCAAAATAAGAATCCAACACTTCCAGATAGGTTCTCTATTCTTCTAATTGCCTTCTGCTGCTTCTCTGTCTTCTTTCTCCTAGGCTAGTAATCTATGACTACACGCCCTGAACACAGCCTCACAATATCACATCTGACATGGTAAAAGCTACATACACACGTTAGATAAATGTTGTTTAAAACGAATGGTTACTTGCCTATCGTTAAAAAAACATCCAGTAACAGCAAGACAATAATTTTACATTGATTCTTTTGCTGATTATCTATTATCCTTCATCATGTCTACAGACATCATTAGGCAATTAACAACCCTGCACACAACCACACATGCATAGCCAGTAGGCAAGGGATCTTTAAACAATTGTATCTGTGGTCAAGTGGAGCCAAGATGGAATTGGGCTTTAAACTGTAACTACAGAAAACAGGTAAAAACAGGTAAATCCTAAAATTGCTATTGTTATTCAGGACAAATTACTGCTAAATCAGATGAAGGGGGACAACCCCCTTCATCTCTCTATTTAACCCACTGCAGTCAGATACAGTATAGAGTTCTTGTACTGCTCCCGGGATAAAAGTTGCTGGTCATAATATGCAGTACAACCCTAATTTATGATGAAAGGTGTGAAAAGAAACAACTGCAATTAATTCAGTGATAGAGAATTTTTAGAGTTTCAGAATCAGCTATAGGCATTTAGCGTATAGGGGAAATAAATGCCTAGTATGTAAACTAGTATGAAAAGAAGAGCCTCTCATTAGGTAAATTGCATTTACATGTAATGTTTCATATATTGTCTAGCACTAACCTGTAAGGCTATCTGGCCGTGATGGCACCATCCTTTCATAGATATCATATGATTGGTATTGGTCAATGTCGTGCAGGTTCCTTTGTAGTGTTCCCATATGCTGTGGTACCGCTGTCATTCCTTGTCGTTTTGGAGAAGAAGATGTTCCCATAGGAGCTTGGGATGATGAGCCCACTCTGTTCTGTGTATCCGACAAGGTTAGTGGAGAACCAACTCTGACAGAAGTGCCCAAGGTCTGATAAGATGAGGACATGCTAGAAGGGTTGGTGTTCTGCCGAGCAGTAACTGACCCAATTCTCCGTATACCTGTTGGGGAATTTGATCTGCGCACTGTGTAGGGGGAACCAGCTCTTTGAGAAGGCAACGTTGTAGAAGCGTAGGTATTGGCTGTGGGAAGTGGCCGTGAATCTGTAACAGATGGGGAGCCATACCCACTCCCGAGAGAAGTTCTCAGTGAGCCTCTGGATGGAGACACTCCAGATCCAATTACATAAGAAGGTGACTGTGACCTTGAAGGAACAGAACTCACTCTCCGAACTGCTCGATTGGCTGCCATTGCATTTGACGGCTTGAAGATAAAAAAAAACAAAAACATAATGTAGCATCATACCACTATGAACAATTTAGGGTCCTGCTTTATTTTTCATTACAATTTTTAGGATAAGTTATGGGATATAGTCTCAGAAAGTCACTAATTAGCTTTTTCTTTGATTGATTACTGCTCCTGATCTTCAGAGACCCGTTTGTCTTATAATTCTTTGTTCTTGCAAGTGAATGTCAGTATATAACCATAACGTATAAACTGTGTGGTTATGAGCTAAATAAAGCAGTTGAGGTTTAGCATATGGCCCACAAACAACTTAAGAAATCTCTGAGCCAATATTGCGCTTCCTGTTTCATTCCTCAATACATATAAAGCACATAACAGAATTTCTACATGCATAAAGCTGAAACCCCATTTTTTTACCCATCTTTCTACATTTAAAGGATCTGTTAATTTATGTGAATTTCTTTTTCTCAATTAACTAAATCAGCCAGAATATGGATCACTGTGAACCAATATAAAACAACTACAACTAAACAAGCACCCATAATTAAACTCCAAATTATATTCTGTTCAGATGTACTATTAACCTAAGCAGCCACAAAAAGTGGCTTAGATAATGCTGGGTGTCATTCAACCCAAAAGAATGGTGCTGGATTGCAAAGCAGTTAGCCTGCATTAAAAGTGCACAGAGGAAACATTACTGGATGTGAGTATTGCAGTGAGATGAGCTTTTTATTTTTGTTTCTGCTGTTAGCCATCTTTCAAGCAAAGCAAAATGACAGCTTATATCAATTTGTTTCATTTAAAACCTTTTTGGTGTGCAAAAATGATGTAAGAGCAGATATCCCATTCTTAAAGCCTCCATATCTTTTCATGTAATTGATAGAATATCTTATCAATATCCCATCAAATACTGTTTCAGTAGTCATATACTGCAATGTAATACATACATGATCAAATATTTTTATCTGAATACATTGGTGTTAAACAAGTACACACATACACTAAAAAAACTGCAAATATTCATACATCAATACAATGTTTTTCAAACATATACATTGTGATAAATAGCCTTGGGATGTCAAACCTAACGAGCTGGTCAGGAATAGTGTTCTAAACAGATTGTGCCACTGCCATTGTGCCTAACAGATAAAGCTCCAGTGAGATAATTACTTAGTAAATTGAGTTGTGTTTCATCAGGTTTCTGACAGTGAATGAGTGGGTATAACCCCTAACTACCACTCCACCTTTGTTATTGTCACAAATACCTGGAATTAGGTGGGACAGTGCTGTGGTGGGAGATAAGAGTCCCACATGTGGGTGCTTGAACAACATAACTTTTGGATATGTTGGCTGGGAGGCTAGAAAGCCAAAGTTAACCTCTATGAACTAGAGCTAGAAAGATATTAAAAAAAAAAGTGTAAGAAAAAAAAACTTTAAAAAGGACTCTCTTTTAACTACCTCCTTTCTACTCTCCTCAAAATATGGTAAAAATGTATGTTTGGAATGGTTTGTATTGTAGAGAGTCCAACCTCTTTCTCTTTCTATCTGATGTCCTCTCACAACACATACAAAAAAGTTTACATAAAATATGTACCTGAACAAAGGTCTGGCCTTCAGCTCTGGAGGACCTCTCGTTGTGGTTTCCGGTGGTTCCCGTGAATGAATGTTGCTGTCGTAGTTCAGGTTTTCCCACGCTGTGGTTGTGAAAAGTCCCAGCTTCCTGGTAACCACTATCAGAGTACGAGTTCATTTGTGTTGAGCTTCTTGAATTGCCTAAAGATCCTAAACAAGAAAATTACCTTAATTAACAGAAAAGTGCTTTCTGAAGCAGGTAAAATACTGTTTGTGAGCAAATGTATAGTAAAAAAAAAAAAAAAAAAAAAAAAAAACTTAAAGCAGGGAACAGACCCTCACTTTCATGGAGAGACGTCTGCTCTGGGGAATACATGGTGACTGGTTCTGTGTCAGCTCGGATGAGGAAGTGGTTGGGGTGCGTGGAGTCAGCCAGTCTCTGCTTAGGGGGACCTCCGGAAGATGCATCTGAAACAAAAAATAAAACATTACCTTGTGACATCTGTTGTGTAATCTAAAAATAGACAATTTAGACAAAATAACATAATTCTTCAGGAAGGCTAAAACAATTAAAGGGCCATTTATTTTCATAAATTGATTCATGTAAAAGAAAGTAACTTTAACAGATGCAATTCAAGATTCGTTTCATTGTAAGAATATCAAATACTTCAAGTGTATGTCTGCTTTTGGATAGTGGTGAGGGGTTAGACTCCATGTCAAGCTTTTATTGCTGACCGTGTTCTTATTGAGAGATTAACCCCTCAATAATGGTGACCACTGCCACCCGAACAGAAAGTGATGTGTTCTGTCCGCATAACAATTATAGAAACAGCCTTGCATTAAGGACAGCTATGTAAACAGGGAATTCCCCTCATTTTGGAATTTTTTCTACCAACTTCCTTTTGCATCTCTGGAAAAAAGGAAGGGAAATTTCTTTGCATAGTACAGAAAAAGCAAAACTAACTCACCCTACCTACCCAAAAGTAAAACAAAAATGATTTGGCTATATATGCACTACAAAACTAAGATGGCACTGCAGTGGGTATTATTTTTCAACACTACTAAATGTTTTTATACTTAAATGTTATTTTAAACTTTAGGTCTATATTAGGTCTATATTAAAGCACAACGCCAGCTTACTAAAAGCTGGATGGCAGAGTGGTCCAGTGGTTAGCACTAGTCTTTGCATCTTGCATCTAATCTAACTGCATGTTTTTGGGATGTGAAAGGAAACCGGAGAGCCCAGAGGAAACCCACACAAACAAGTGTAGAACATGCAAACATTCAAACCTGGGACCTAGCGCTGCAAAGGCCAGAGTGCTATTCTAAAAGCCACCGTGCTGCCCGTTTATGCCTAACTTCCTACAGCTGTTTTAGGCTTGTTACCTTGGTATCAAATCTAAGCACAGTACATGGAAGCCACGGCTTCTATAGAGTATAGTTCGCATAGCAATAAGAATTTGAATTTGATATATGTGTTATACACCAAAACATTTTATTTTAGGTAAGCTCCCCTTAAAGAAACAAGACAGAAAAGACATCTACATTACACAGCCAATTTAAAAGCAGGAATACAGTGATACCTCGGCTAACGAGTGGCCCTGCTAACAATTTTTTTTAATATTTATGGGACTCGGCTAACGAATATAGACTCAGCTAACAAATGTAAAAAAAAAAAAAAAAAAAAAAAAAAAGGAATCAAGACACCTGATAAACTATGACAAATGTACAGTACTTCCTGTATTCTGTATCAGAAAGAAAGAGAGGGACATGCTTTGACCAATATAGAGAGGGGCTTCCAGAGTGCCAGAGAGAAACTCTTCTCATACCAGTGTCACGACGGTGCACTCTCTGTGTGGCTGTGAATTTGAGAGGTAGGTGTGATTTATAGCATTTATACTTTACATACGAACGGGGCTTCCTTGCTGCTTGTGTGCAGGACAGAAGCTTGGTGGAGGGAGGGGGGCAGTTTGCATGACCTGCAGAAGAAGTCTTTTGCTAAACACAGCTGAGGTTGTAGGTGATTTTAAGGACTGGGCTCTTCTGCAACTTTTTGTAACTCCTTAATGACCAAGACAAATTCTGCAGTTTTTTTTTTTTTGTTTATAACAAAGCAGAGCTTTGTTAGAAGTTAACAAATGTCTAGGCTCCAAAAAGTTTTTTTTTTTTTTTGCTTTGTTTGTGATTAACTCACAGTGACGATTTTATACAGTAACTGACACTATGCTGCCTAATAATATGTTGAAACAAACATCTGCCCTAATAATTATCTTTAAGTTGTGGTCAGCATCAAGAATTAATTAAATTATTTTCTATAGCAATCTATTGGAAATTATGTTTAGGCTAACAAAGATTTCCGTTAACAAATGTGATTTCGGAACAAATTATCTTTGTTAGCCAAAGTATCACTGTAGTTTGTTTTTTTTATCGGTAAATTAGATTTATGTGATTTTTGAAATAAACTAACAGCAAATTAAGACAAACTAGTCATAGTAAGTGTGTGCACATAATTAAATGTTCCAGTTTATGCAAACGCTCACAGGCAGCTTAAAGTTGTACTGCACAACACTTGTAGGGTAATATAGGACTGGTAAGCACTACTGAGAGCTTCATATTTTATGTTTTTTATTGAGACAAAACACTTGAGAGGTTCATGACTAATGAAAACATGACATTTTATCAGATTTTAGTTGTTAGGAAGCGATCCAGCCATCAAACTATCTTTCATAGCTCTGACATACATATATTAATAATGAATACTGCAAGAGCAGAGTGCAGACAGAACATAGTGTCAAGAGGATGGAAATGAAATATAAAGAATAAGGGGCTAAGTGGGTATCATGTTTCCTTAGCATGGCTAAGATCCTGAATTATGATCTCATAAAGGACAACAAATATATTAAAATTGGACTTCATGTGCTGTGTCACAACAGGGTACAAAAAACAAAAAAAAACTAAAACATAACTGGAGTATAATCAGCTTATACCCAATAGTGGTCCTTGTGTCGTCTTGTGATTTTTTTGCAGTCATTTTACAACGTACGCTCCTTAGTTTACATGGATGGATGTTTCTGTAAAACCTCACTCACAATGGAAAACAATATACTCTGGAAAGCTTAGGGACGTTTCCTAATACAGTACTATATTTTAAAAATCGATTAAATATAATAGTGTATAACATGAACACAAATAAAAGTAACTTGGCGTTACCTAAATCAAAATACATTTACACACATGCACTTTGTGTGCTGTACACAGGGAGGTCAATGATCAGGAAAAAATATGCCTATTCTGTCTGTGTGTTGTCTTAAACATTCCTGCTCTGCGCACTATTCTGTAAGTGGCATTCGTCAGGTCACCCCATCCTTGTACTCTGTTGTACTCTATAGATTTCAATATGCCATACTCACAAAAAATCTGTAGCACATTTGTTCTTTCCTCCCATGTATGCATCAGTTAAGCTTCCTGCTAAAAAACTGAACCATTGGAACTCAATTAGAAGGGAATAAATGTGCAACTAAGTTTTTTCTGTAAATGGCAAATCTTAAAACAAATGATAATGTTATATAACAGTTGGGGGTTTACTTTTTGTCTCTGGTTCCAGTTTAAAACCACAACAAAAAAAGGTTAAAAAAAAAATACAATATATATCTTCGGTTCTTCAAGATCACTGATTGAAAACCTACTAGTTGCTTATTAAAACCTCACTAGCTATATATCAGGGATACAAAAGTTTTGTGTCACTTGGTTCTACAAGACCAAGTTTTCACTGTTGGCCTTCTTATCTCACTACCTGAAGGAGCTCACAATCTAATATCCCTACTTCCATGCACAATACTATCCCCACCTGGTTTACTTTTAGTGATCCAATTTCCCTCTACTCGATTGGTATAAAAGATATACCATGACGTTACTAAACTGACGGGCTAAATGTTGGCTCCACTCAATGGTAAGAACTACAATTCATTCACTTGTTTCAAATTCCTGATTTGGGATTAAAGAGAGTAGAAAGTCATGTTAAGGGACATTTTACACAGCCTCAAAGATTTGCCCAACAGCAGTAACCCCTGGCATGAGCAGAACCCCAAAATAAGTCAATACACTGTCTGTGCTGTCCCTGTGACTAGTATGGTTGGTTGACAATAACAAAAGATTGAGTTTTGTTACAAAAATTCAAAATATGAATTTGGGGCACAATCGAAACAAACTGATCTATTCCACTGTATTTTTTTAATTAACTGGTAACAATTAGAATATCAAAATGCTATTTTATGGTTTATTTGTAACTCTACCACAACAAGGCTTGGATTGCTATGGAAATATTTTAGGTTGCTTGACTGCCTTAAAGGATGCGGATACAGAAGTGATAGATGTGTAGAAAGCACTTTATGGGAAAGGCTCTAATCCTGCACTCCAGACTGTTGAGCCTTGTTGACACGCTATAAAATAAGAAAGCACTTCACAGTGCAGAAAAAAAAATTACTTCAGCAGTGACTCCTGCAAACTGACAGATGCTGATAATTATCCAGTGTGAATGGGCAAAGTGAGCGGTATCTGCTGGCATTTTTTCCTTTAGCTCTAGCAGATAAAAGAACATGGGGTTAATGGTAATATTGTTATAGTAACAAAAGCAGCACTGACCTTTTTCTGGAGGAACAAATTAAACTTGTGTTTTGATAATACCAGAGCGGGGTGTAACCAAAAAAGCACATTAAGGACAGCTGCCTAATGGGTAAAATCCCAATAGTGAATTATTTAAACAAGGAATACCAGGCAAGGCCTAAACTACACTAGTGATGAAGCTCTTTTTAATGACCATAGCCCCAGAGACATCCAAGAAACAAACTTGTGACACTCAAGAGTGGCAGAAGTAGAGACTGTTCTAGCCACAATGTCATAGATACACAAAAAGGTAAAAGCAAAGTGGCCCAATCATCAGCATTTGCGGGATGTCTCAAGGAAAGAAGATCTGCCCGGGGGAACAAAAACTATCAAATGACAAAGCAGCCATAAACAAGAATTATACTTTAAAAATGTCTTTGAAGTCTGTGCAAAGGCTGATGAGTGAATGAAACTAGAATTGCCATTAACATGTGTGCAACATACATGCAACAACGGCACAGAATAAAAAGAATGTAGCATGACAAGATAGAGGGAGCAGGAGGACACAAAGGGGGGTGCAGGAGGATACAGCTTTTTCTGTAAGTGTGTGTGGAGCTTTTACAAATTACATATCTGGATTACTGTGCAAGCAACAAGCTTATATGATGAATATTCAAACAAAATAGCCAGCAGGTGTTTCTAAATAGTTAGAAATTGATGAGAACCTTAGCTGTGAAGGAAAAGTTATTATTAAAGGAACCAAGATCAAAACAAAGCTATTTTACAGCTTGTATAAAAAATATTTAATGTCCATATTTGAGCACAGGTACACAACCATCAGGTAAAAGTTATGACAAGATTTTTGGTAATTTTATTTTTTAAAAATGGCATTCTGCTTTAAGAAAAAAAATCTTGAAAGTTTGGTTTATTTTAAAACTTTTTATTCTTAAACAGTTTAAGTTTAAACTTTTTTTTGGACCGCTAAGAAAACACCTAAAGGTATTGCAGTCAAAATATTGACTTAGTGGCAGACACCCTCATCACCAAACACAGAGAGATGTAGCTTGAGCATCAATCAAACCACTACAGAGTCTGCTGGCGGCAGACATGACTAGACTAATCAGCAGCATAGGCAAAAAGTTTTTTTTATACACAATGAAGAGCCTACATTTCTGGAAGCTTTGCTTAAAAAAGGGATCCTCTAAACTTTTTTTTTTTAAAAGACAGACAGGTGCTGCTGCAATGAAAAAGAATTCTGAATTTTCTATTGAAAGAAATGAGTAGCAAATAGAAGGTACCTAGAAAAATGAAACAAAAGCAGCCGTAAAGTTTATGGGACACAGAAGTCACATGTGAAAATCAATGTAAAGTCAACAATACTACGAACAAATCACCAGTACGTGTAAGGACCTCAGCAGAGCATGTCGTTCCTTCATTTAATATCCACACCATTGCTTTTTGCCAAAAGGTTACTATGCTTGGGGAATGGACATCTACCCCCAGATAAAAGCTCAATGCTAAAATCAAACAATGGGCAGGACCTAATTATAGAGTTTTGAGGTCAACATGGATACATTTCAAACCTCAAAATACCAAATACTGTGTAGATAATGCCCAAAAACCGTGGGATGAAAACAGTTGTAGGTATTTAACTAAAGAAACTGGACTAAAGAAAAAGGGAATTTACCAAAAGCAACACTTTCATTACACTTCCAAGCATAAGGATTAGTGTTTGTAGACGTTCACTTTGAAGATACTCACAGAATTGAAAAATAAGTACTTTTCATATTCCTAATGTGCAAGCAGGCAGAGATTTATTTCATAGAGAGACAGGTGATGTCCCTTCTGCAATAACCATTCTTACCTGGCTGATGGTTCACTTCACCTGTCAACATCCCTGAGCTATGAATGCGCTTTTCCTGCAGTAGCCGAGACTGAATGAACTCCCATTACATTATCCAGGCCCAGCCAATCAAGATGGCTGAAGTTAGCACAAAGAAAGATAAAAAGATGGCAGTGCCCACAACAGAACAGGGAAAAGTGGGTATAACAGCTTAGTTCCACTTTAGGATGCAGTTTGCAATCCACTTAACTTTTTTAAACTGGCCAAAGTGACCAAACTTTTTTTTTTTTTGATCAATCAAAACTAAACTAAATGTTTATTTGACCATCTTCAGTGACATCACATTACCCTTTCAGACGTGTAAAAAAATATTATTACAGATTATTCATTCGTTATTGCTATACATCATACCAAAAATATGCAGGGTTCTTTCTGATAGCAATCAGGATGGTTATCCTGACGATCAAACCTCTATTCAATCAATACGTAATTGGGTGGTAGAGATGGAGCAGCTGCGACACATGGAACAGTTAATAGTGGAAGATGAGGGGCAAACAGAAAAATATAATATGAAATGGGCAAAATGGATGCAGTTTATGGAATTTCCTCATTTTTGTGAATTTTTGAGGTGAAGTGGAAAAAGAATATTTTTTGTTTTAAAAAAAAAGGGGGAGGGGGGGGGGGTATTCATATGTTATGTACTTATACTCACATGTTATGAGGATTGTATTGAAATTTGAATAATGGATGGTAATGTTGTACAGTGGAACTTCGAATAAAAACGAATTATGAAACAAAAATAGACAATGTTATGGAATTTGGGGCTGAAACAAGGACTATCACCGTGAAAAAGAAGAATTGGAAAAAGCTATATGAGACCATTGGCTCACTTTAAATTAGACTTTGGGGTAATATTTCTAACACTCACACCAATGCCGGGACACAATGTTTCCCCACTTGCACCAACAATGGAGCAATGTTCTTCCACCTTGTAAGCCTATTTTTACTTTCATTGCCCACCAAATTTGAGGCATTTTGATACTCCTATTGAACACCTGGTCTGGAGCTCTTTCAGATAACTGACACAAGGTGTGCATCTACCATAACTAATCACCATAACACAATGGGAAACTGTTTCAGTGAAATCTAAAGCTGTGTACACGTGTTCAATAATTGTCGTTGGAAAGGTTCTTTCACGATCCTTCCAGGGACAAAAGTGCCAATTTGCTCTATGGAGAAGGGATTGGTGAGAACGACAGAGCGGCACTCGCTGCACTTTTTCCTTTCACTTCAATTACGGTCGTTTGCGGATCAACCAGGGCAGATCCATGAAGGACGACGATGGGAGCTGTACATGCCAGATTCTTGTCCGATATCAGCATCAGATACCTGTGGCAACTATTGGGCGAGAATCGTTTGACGTCTGTACGCAGCCTTAGGGGTAATCAAATTAAGTCTACCTATTGCTTCTTGCTGTGTCTCAGGGACAGAAAGTCAATGGCAAATCTCCCCAATTAGCGGTAACTAAGATATTGGCAATGATCCTAATCATTCCCCGCTAAAGATAGTGGATAATAACGAAAGCCAGGGAACTATTTTCACAAGTAGATTTCAGCAAAAGAACCTTAGTGCTTTCTCAGCACAGGATTTTCATGGTTGGGCAAACACACTGCGAGAAGGCCTCTACTAGCCTACAGTCAACTACGATAATGGAAAATGTACGGCTGGTCATGTTTCAGTTCACATTACTAGTAAACAGTAAACATGACAGGAGCCATATAGATAAAACAGACCAAAGTGGTTATCACAGTCTTTTGTGGTCACTTGACAAGTTCAACTCCAGTACCCATGTCAAAGTTTTACAATAAATAGGGTAAAATTCAAGTCCATCTACAAACTCAAAATGTCAAATATCTGGTTTATTTCTGCTTGTAAATTGCTGGAATACAGTATCAATTCCTTAGTTGTTATTTTTTTAAGTTAGGTCATAAAAACAAAAGTGTAGAAAAAACAACTTTCAAATAATATAGGATTAGCTTTTCCATACCTGCTGATCTCCAGGGAAATGACTTTTCTGTAGAGCTGAAAGAAAAGAGAAAAACTTTTAATGAAATATTTACCTATTGTACACTGTACTCCTGAGAAGGAGGCATGTAAAAATAAAGTCATATTGAAATATATTCTATAAAGAAAATATATTCTATCCTGCTCTGCAAGTCTTCACTGTAGGGCCCTGCCTGACACCACATAATCGTTGCATTGAAAGTCTTGGTTGTAAAATGAATATACTGCATATGCGCAGCACTCACGCCTCATTATTTACTCAGAATTGGATTATAAAACAGTAACTTAATAAATCCCTCTTTGTGCTATTTATGAGCAAGAAGACACAAAACTGACAAAAGTACCAATAATAATCAAGAACACATTGTCAATTGATTAGAACCTATGGGGATTGTGCTATAAATTATCCTATACAGACGTCTTATACAAATTGTGACAAATGATAATATTTGTCTGGGACAATTGGGAAATATATAGAGTGTAAAGGTCAGAGTGAAGAGCCAAATCTCAGATCCTTGGCAATGAAAAAGACAATCACTTAAATAGAAGCAATCACAACTCCACTTTGGATTCAGGACTACAGGGAATTAACCCTATATCTGTAATCCGTAGCTAATGCAAATGGAAATCGTGCCAATTAAGTTTAGTTCCAGATGCCAAATGCTTATTGAAGAAAAAAAGCAGCAGACCATTTGTGAACAAAAAAATCTAAGATTTGATAACAGGTACTTAAATGATATGTAAACCCAAACCACATACAAGCAATAATGATCCCAACAGCTTTTAATAAAATACCTGGTGATTCTGCTCTGCAGATTCTTTTTCAGACATTACAGTTAAAGATTTTTACCTCCCTCTCCCGTTTGTGGGGCTGCCTTGTCATGAGGGGCTTTAAATAGTGACAGTGGCCGAGGTATCACATCAAACAGGTGTGGTCCACTCGTATAAACACCAGTGATACTGCCACAAGAAATGCCATACGACCAGCACTTGAGTACAGGAATTTAGGGGGGAAGTAGCTGAAATGCAGGAGGTCAACCAATCCAGATGAAAATAGGTGATAATTAGTAATTAACATAGAGTTTGTTTAGAATACACAATGCCTTAAACTAATTTTCATTTAGTTCGTGTCTATATATATTTAAATAATACCATTTCCACCCACAATACTTGCTTACTGACTAAAACCAATGCAGACAATGATAAAAGGTTTGGGCTTCCTATAAGCCTTCCCAACACGTTAGAATGTATGAATAATCATGAGAAAAGTGTTTAGCTCTCCATCTTATGTGTTACATAAAGCGGTTTCTTAAAACTTTTGGACAGAAATTCTTTAAATTCAGGGTTTCTACACACTTCATTTTCCAGAAATTCACAACGTAAAACTCATCCAGAAACATTTTATTGGTTATCATCTTCAAATTTATTTTAAAGCATTTTTCCTCATTTTATGTCTAGATAAATGAGTGTTTGCAGAGTGCAGCCTCGCTCCACATTGATTGTGCTTGAAACTCACAAATTGCAGATATTTTAACTTTAAATATAAAGCTGGAGATGTGTGTTCCAAGAGAAAAATGCCCAAATGCACCCCCATCCCCAGTCACATTATTTGTAGCAGAGTGGAATAAAAGATACTGATCCATCAATAAAAATTCCAGTCACTAAGTTACATCCTCGCTGAGATTAAACATTAAACTTGAGCACAATAGACATTTGTGCCTTCCTGGCTTGCCAGGCAATGTTTGCCTTATCCCTGTGCCAATAAATGACACGTTCAGTGTTGGCACGGATTTCTTAGTGAGGTCCGGCTACACTAATAGCATAAAGAAGACATAATGGATACAAGGTTGGTCTCACAGAGCTCTCTACAACTCTCAGCTTGGGGAAACAAGGCCTTGGTTCTACAAAAATTCTGTGCAGTTGCAGCTTTTTGCAAATACCCATTTTGATTACTCTGCTAGAAATGGTAAAACCAATCTTATATTTTAAAAGATAATTCTTTTTTTTAAAGTGTTTTTGCATGAATCTGAAGCAAGGTCTTTTTCTTGAAGATGTTACCAGTAAACACAACTCCTAGAAAGATCACTGCTTTGAAATTAGCAGATGTATTAGCCTTTTGTTCAACCTTCATTGGCTGTTGGGCTTCCTATATAATAAACAGCACCACCATGGGCATTTGGAAAGAAGAATTGGTAATTGTTAATGGAAAAGGAATTGGCTTGGAGTTATTAGCTTGGGAAAAAAATTTTGCTCCTGGTAGATTTTCCAGGTAGGGCAAGACAAGCCAGGATTATTTTTATGAAAAAAAAAAAAAAAATTCTAGGTTGGTAAATGCTATTTATGCTTTTCTTACATTCGTGAACAGTTTGAAACCTGGAGCTGCTGTGTGTTTTGTCATTACCTTCTACAAAAAGGAAAACATTCGAGGTTGTCTCTGCCAAAAGATGGTGAAACCAAAGCAGCAGTTATTACAGAGACATGATCAATAATTCAACGTATGATGCAGGAACAATTAAAGTAGATCTGAACCCTAAATGGATTACACCAAGTTTCCAAACCATTATAGAAAAAGCAAATGCTTGATGCACAACATACTCAACAATGCCCATTGTCTGTAGCCACTTTCAAACACTTTTAGTATATACATGCACTCACTCTCTCATCAGATGCACATCATTGTCTGGACAGGTTTTTGGATAGTGACAAAAGTGGACCATGCCCTTACAACGTGTGTTAGCATGGCTGCTGTCGGACTCCACCAGTAGCAGGAGCAGGATACAGGAGAAGAATTGGGAGAAGGGTTAGAAGAAGAATTCACAAGAAGTGACTCATCAAGCACCTTTATGCCAGGGACTCTCCGTATAAAAGCCACAGACTTGGGACTATTTCATACTGTACCAGTGTAATTGACAGTGGCAAACTGGACCTCAGGTAACAAATGTGCACTAATGTAGCAAAAAGCAAATTGTTACTTTCTGGAGCTACACCACATGCACAAAATGGTTGAGACTTCATCTGAATCCTTTGGCTCATCACAGGTGTGAAACGTCCCTAAAATCAATATTAACTGTGGAAAAAAGTTAATAATGTTACAATACTGTAACGATACTAAACTTTTTTTCCACGGTTAATACAGTTTTAAAAAATTGCAATGTACAGGAATGCAGAGATGAGTTCCTTATGGGCAGCATACATCGCCAATTACAGGTTTAGCTACCAAAGATAAATACAGTACTGAGGAAAAAAGCTCAGAGTAGAATAACTGATGTGTGCAATTCTGTAAACTGTTCGGAAGCTCTGGAATGAAAGGGAAGGTTGGGTGGGCATTTTAATCCATCCTAGAATCAGAATTTGGAGTCTGACTCTGGGACCACAGTGGAAAGCACCACCCTAGCAAAAGGTATAAACGGAGTTACGGGACCAATACCGGTATCATGAGTGACTTTTGCCAGTTTAGAACTTTGTTAACATATTGCTAAAGCCAACCCCTCATTTGACATATGAGACGGTTACATAATTGTTAAAAAAAATCCCAAGAAAATGGTTTGAATCACGTTTCCTATCCATTTTGTTATCCAAATTGAGCATCTTAATACCAGGTCTCTTTTGTGCAGCTAAAAAAATCCACCTTTATAATGCTTTTCAAAGTTCCCCTATAATTAAACCACGTCAGTGTGGCCATTCTTGGACTTCAGTTTCCTGACAATCATGTGACTACATAAGCAGTGCTGGAAAACACCATATGTAGCAAGGCTCCATTATGAGAGTTTGTTCTCGAGAACAAGGGCAGAGGGAAATAGGATCATTGATTTTATTTCTGCTTCTGTTTTCCTCTGTACAAGGGGGCATGCAGGACAGACAACCTCATTTACTGATTAGCAACTGCTCCTTGCATCAGTCAAGTGACAGAATTGCTTAGATTGCCTCTTTCTCTAATAAGAACCAAGGTACCCGCTAACATCTTGCGCAAGGAATGTTTTATTAATAAATGATTATTGATAAAATAACATTTATTTAATTTCAATAAATCATCTGGTTCTCAAACTTATTGCTTCTTTTTCCATGAAATAAAGTTGATTCTATTAAAGGAGAAACACCCATATTTAATTTGTTCTGCAAATAAATGTCAGTCTTTCCAATACTTCCATACTAATGTAAGATTGAAATGTCAATAGAAAATGGGAAGACTGACATAGATGACAGTGAAACTGGGCCCCCAGGGGCTGTGCTGGGAATGCAGAGTGAATGGTTTATTATTTAAAAGGAAAATCATCCTTATTACCATGTCATTTTCACAACACAAACACAGCAAAACAAACATCATAATGCAAGAAGATGATCTGGAACTTAACCACTATCCTATATAAGGTTCAATATTTTAATGTTAATTTCAAAAATTTTAAATACCTCGTCATTCTGCTATGAAGGTTTTCGTTTCAGTTGCACATCTGCCTGGTAATTCACATACACAGTTTAGGAGACCACAATCAGGAAGGTCATAATTGCAGAAAGGGACAGGCATATCCCTTATGCAATAATCCTTCCTACCTACCTGATCGGTCAAAAACATTGAGATGCACATGCACAGTGCAGCGTTGGTTGCAAGGATACCCAGCAATCCCAGCTTCTTTTGCACTTGTGGGAATTGCCTAAATAAACTCCTGTGGGGAATTAGGTCACCCTGATTTGTCCAATCAAGATCCTATCTAATAAGAGAAGAAAAAAAAGGAGTTTGCCAGTTTCTGCCATTTGAACAGGAAAGGTTAATTTATAAAATTACACATGTGCAGTTTCAACTTTCGTTGCCAAGATACCCGGCAACCCCCAGCTTCCTCTGTGCATGCCAGGAATACCTAAACTCTCACATGCCTATGTGGGAATTGTTTCCTCCCGGCCTGGGCAATCAGGATGGCAGAAGACCATCTTAAACAAAATAAAGATTACCCTTTAAGACTACAAGCAGCCATGCTGACACAACTTACACAGGCAAGGTTGGTGGTTGTTACTATCAAGAAACCCAGTATCAAAACGTCCATGCAGCCATTGCTGCAGTGTGTGATTGGTGGGAGGTAGGTAAAAGGGATGGGGGAGATAAGCGGTACTGTAGATACATTTTTTTTGGTAAATTGAGGTTAAAAAACTAATTTTGTATTTAACAGAAATCTAAGTTTATTGATTAACACAGCCAGAATCACTATGAACACAGAACACTTGATGAATTACTATTAATTACTATTAATGAATTACTATGATGAATTACATGTTGTATTAAGTATAGAAAACATACATGGCCACCTCAATTGCTAATACAACTTGAACTCTGTGTACCTGAAATAAGCCTTTCTCTGAACTGAAGACAGCACTGCATACAGCCACATGTCTGTGAGCTCCGTAAGCCTCTGAACCCATTTCATTTAATATCAAGAACAGTTCAGGCTCGACAAGAAAACAACAGTAACCGCAGCTCCCCAATTTCCTTTCAAATGCTGAGGAACAGAGATTCCCAATCTAAAAGTCTGGATGCCGCACTGTGATACTAGAAAGGAAAATTGATTTATTTTTATCTCTTGCTGAAACAAAGTTTCTTCCCCCTGTCTATATGTGAAGGACTATCAGGGTTTCATATTTATAAAGCTCCACATGGAGAGTAACTACTGCTTAAAGGTTTAGTCCATATACAGTTTTTTGGCAAATAACAAAGAGTTTCTTGATGTCTTGCAGGAATGCCACTGGCGAGATTGTTACAGAAGGCACAGAGTCCTTAAGGAAAGCATTGCGATTTTTAAAGCCTCTTAAATACAATCAGGTATTTTACTAAAGAACCGTGTCACATATACGATTGTCATGTTTTATTAAAAGAATTTTATTTTTTATCATTGCTGCATATCACTTGTGTTAATGCTCTGCAGACACTTTGTCTCCCTGCACACCATCCATGGCTGCATTGCAACTTCCATGGTGGATTTTGGGATGGTGGCCTCAGAATTACAGTAGTGCTGGTCAATTTTGCATGCATGGGAGTTACATAACCCAGGCCCAGACTATTAAGATGGCCAAAGACTTGACTTGAAGAAGATTGGGCAAGGATGATGGTGCCCACAGTGTAGCAAGGACAGGCAAGTGCAATAAAACAATTGAAATCAAGCAAGGTTATTTTATTGCAGATGGGACAGAAGGCACATTTTTTTTTAATTCTGAAGGTTTAATTAAGCTTTAATATTGTCACCAGTTTCTGTTCAAAATATATGCATGTGGATAACAGCCATTTACAACAGTGAACAGCATTAAGTAGCAAAGCAGTGAAAAAAACACTCATACATACCATAATAAATAAAATACATAAAAAAAGTTGGCTGTCAAAGTATTGCAATATTGTTTTTGTTAAATGGAAACCAAGTGCCGATGACAACTTAGTGAAGCCATTTTGTGAGATGTTTTGCTTGCAAATTGCTATCCCAGCTACTGGTAACTTGTCGCTACAGAGCTACCTAAGGGAGTAAACCCGGAAGAAATCTACAGATAATGGATTGTAAATTAAGTAAAGAACTGGTTAAGAGTGTAACACTACATCTGGTTTAGAACAACTGCTACTCTCATATTTAAAAAATAAATTACATAGACCTTAGTGCAGTCTCTGCAAAAGTGTACAGAGGACAGCAGCAGATGTTTCCTCAATGCCACTTTTGCTGCCTAGCTATTTACAGAGCTTCTGATCTTTGATTTAGTTCTAATTGGAGTGTCTGCTCTTGTTGTATGATGCCAAGATTAGAATACATCAGGAGGTAAGGAAACGTGAAGAGCTTTCCATTTTCCCAAACAGAAATAACATCACATATTTCAAAAAGAACTAACATTTCATACAAAAAATGTCATAATTAAACTCAGTCAGAAGCTTCTACACAGCTCACTAATCTCATGCAGCAACCAGTTTTTGGGACGTAATATTTGTATTATTTGGCAGGTGTGACTGTACATGTCCTGAGGAGGCTCAGCATTGGCTTGTAAAACAGGAGACATTAGCCACAGCTCATTCACTCAAATGTATCAAAGCCAACAGTCCCATTCACAGAGCTGGAGTTCGACAGGCAATACGTGCGGTAATAATACAACATGCTAAATGAAGACATGGGGGGAGGGAAATACTATCAATACTGCTAAACCTCATTGGTCCTCTAAAGAACAGACTCAACTTTAACATATTGTATGCTGTGTCTGCATAATTTCCCAATCTACAATAATTTTTCTTTTGCATTTGTTTGGCTGTGCATACATTTTAGGAGCCAATAAGAAGTCCATTACATTGAATGCAATTAACTGCAATTCTTTCAGCTGAAGCGGAACTACATTCAAGCAGCTGTGGCCAAAAAATGCAGGCAGAGAGCAAAAACTAGTCACCAGTATTGCCTTTTGCCTTAACACTGCACGGTGTGTTTGAAGGTGGCCAATATATTCCAGGATTTTGCTTTCTTAGCAGGCCAAGCACACAGAATGGCAGCAACATCACTAAACGTCTGTCCAAATCATACTACACTAGCAATCAATGGCAGAAGTGCCCGAGATCTCACACTACAGATATACAGCTATTGCACTACAGGGAGAGAAATTCCAAAGCCTTGACCCACTCAGCACTGAAAATATTCAAATCAGATTTAATGGCTTCTATGAGTTGGGACCTTGCAGTGGCCATTCTATTTCCAAGAACACTATCTTAGATACTATTGGATTGTAACAGCTATTCCTCAGCTTTATTCCAAGCTGAATTATTACAAAAGTTGTTTTAGTGGTTCGTATTGTTTAGTTTATGTAGTTCCAACTTTGATTTTGTTTACGTAATATCAAAAGATGTGTGTTGAATGGACAGTAATTGATTTTCTTTTTATACTATTGCCCTAAATGGTTTTGCCTCTTAATAAAATATATATATGTTTTATTTGGAGTTAGAGTTAAGCAAAGTTTGTAATTTCTTTAATAAATAAAACAGTCACAATGATGTTGGCTTAGCTATTGATATTAGACTAAACCAAATTTCCTGATTCATGTTTGCAGTTCCAAGCTTGGATGGCTGAAATAAATGAACAGGAATATAAAGGAGTCAAAGGAACCATAAACCGAGAAATTGGGAATTTAAGGATTTATCTACCAACTCACAGTCCTGGTCCAGCATGCACCGATATTCGATAAGCTAATAATCAACACTCCTCCGACTCAATTTAGCCTAACAGTGAACCCTGAACAGTAATATTTAGTGTATGTAAGACCTAAAAAAGTTCATATTTACTACCTTTTAATTTGGTTAAAATAACATGAAGTGCATTTTTAAATCTGTTCAATCAGTGGAAAAAATACCTGTTGATCCACCCAGATATCCAGTAACCGAAAAACTTTCTCTGCTAGCTTGCCATTTGCCTGCTTTGCTCACCTTATCAGTTAGTATTGCTCCCAGTTCTCTGTATGCACTATAGAAAACTTCAACCAAATGGGCATAATTTATTAACGCTTGCCAAACCTGGAATGGATTTCTTCAGTCATTTGCTAGCAAATGTTTTGAATCCTGGACCAGATCCATTCGCAGAAGCATGATTATGTTGTACTGGTAATCTAAATGTACATTCCTATTGCAGCCATGTGTAGACTCGCCACTAGATGAAACCTCTGACCAGGAAGTGTCAAAGGTATCACAAAATAATGGAAAAACTTAAAGTGCAAACTGAATTGGCACAACCCTGCAAAAAACTACGTTAAAATAAAAAACCCAAAAAAACATAGGACTGGAGTGGGAACCAGCTGACACTTTCTATATATTTCTTCTATTTTTACTTGCTATTTAGCAGTATAAAATAAAAGGTAGTATTTATAACCCATAACCTGATTTCTTTAGTCACTAACAAAAGCTTCCTTTGAAATGCTGGCATTTTGTCCTTGAATCATTAAACCTTCATACTACCTGCCGGTGCTGTACCATCCTGCCGAGAATGAATAATGTTATTAATAAAACCCCGGCTGGCTGACTGCTTCCTTGCTTGTGTGTAAACTCATAAAATGTGCCTGATTATCAGGCTGCTAATCAGTAGCTATTAGAACAGGGCGAACCTTGCTATCCTAATACTTTTGTATAAAGAATATTGATAAAAAGGACATGTACCTAGGTTTGATTGATCTGTTGATGGTCCTCAAAGAAGGTAAAACAAAAATACATACTTTTAATTTCTCTTGATCAAAGTTTGACTTTGAGAGTCATAGTGGTTCACCACCTAGAATTTGAGTGGGCACAACCAAGGGCCTTGGATTATTGCATGCCATATACAATCATATCCAAAATGGTAAAAGATCCAGTGCTCCATAGCCCATGAATTCTTTAAGAATAAAAATGTCAAACTTCTCTTTGAGGCTTACAATATACATGTACACACAGTGCCGTTTCTGCTCTATAAAGAAGGGAGAAGGAGAACAACGGAGCGGCAGCCCACTGCACTCTCTCCCCTTCGCTTTCATTATGATCATTCCTCGTCTGTAGATCTGCCAGGACAGATCCACGAATGACATCATATGAGCGCTGTACACACATCAGATACTCGTAATCTGACAAGAGCCATCTAACATGTGTACGTAACCTAACTCTTGGACTTTTTCAGGACTTGACTATTACAGTTTGAGTTAGCTTTAATGGCTGATCACTTCCAAGCAGTATAACATTTGTTTTAAATTGCCTCCATTTAGATGCCTCCTTTGTTGGAGCCATGATACACATCTACAAATGTGTTGTATATGTGATAAGGCTTTGCTGGATCCCCCTACAAATAAAACAGTCTCACTCATACCTGATTGAAGGTGTAATTGCAGTCTAGTGTTTTCAATCCATGGAATTACAAGTTTTCACCATTTACTCATAGGACTTATATGAAAGTATGATGATGATTTAAAGTTATATTCATATACACACTGGGTCCTTAGGGTGTTATGGAGTGGAGAAAGGGCCTAGGGGCTCAAGTGGTAGAGGAAGCTTACAGATCCTTAACAGTAACTAAAAGGAGCTACAAACTATATCTAAAATCATAACTAGATAAGTATTTCCTAATTTTAGAAAGGATAAACATTAAAAATAGAATTTCCCAGAATTTAGCGCAAATGTGGGACTTCTCATGAACATTTGGCCAGGAACATGAGCTGAGCAGCTGATAGAGTTCTTTCCAAAGCTAAACAGTTAAAAATCAGCATCAATCGCATATAAAATTTCCATGAAGATGAAACAAACCTATTCTTCACCACCTAAGGCGATGTAAATGAGATTAAGTACAAACACTAACAATCAGCTTCTTTTAAACACTTCCAACTTCAGAGCGCTAAAATATTAGAAAAACGCAGCTGCAATGTAAGCGCCTTCAAATGTGGAGAAAAAAAAAATCAAATGCTTAGCTACAATGCAACGTTATCTCCACCTGGGATCTCGCAAGTAGATTGGGAATAATAGGTGAGCACAAATTTTAGATTGGTTTCACTAGCAGGTCCTTTCACAAATTGAACAGAACACATTAAAGCCAGTTAATAAAGTAGAATTATTTTTATACAATATACTCTTCTGTATGGCGACCAGAGAAGCTAACCGGAAAATGGACATTCAAATTTGCTGCATTAAGAATAATGGAGTGGAACAAAGCTTATTCCGCATATAATAAACCAACGGGTCCTGTTCTTGCTCTGGCCAGGTTAACTGGTAAAACCATTTGCTGGCTGTGGATTTTTATAACTATCTAAGCTTGTCAAATTTCATAGAATATTTGCTTTTCAAAGAAGGAGTGGAACACATTAAAATATCAGAGCACGTGCCAATTCTTTGGCATTTTGTCTTTGAGTCATTAAACCTTCATACTTTCTGCCTGTAATTTCACCCCACAACAGCCAGCAAAGCCACAAGTTAATGGATTATTTCTAACAATTCAATCATGTATGGGTACATTTAAGGGGGTATAAGGCCATAAGTATGAGTAGCTCTTGTATTACAAGCAAAGTTTTATTTTTTTTATAAGTCAGGATGCAGGAGAATGGCAGATTTTTTTTTTTCTCCAGAAAAAAAAAAAGAAACAAGTATTCAGTATGTTAAGCTGGATAACAGAAAATATTGCAGTGTGTTTTGAAGAACTTTGAGAGAGCAGGGAGATCTCAGATCTGCAAAGTTTTAAAAGCATCTGTTAAAAAAATTCAATTGAAAATGATGGAGGGGGGAATAAACGAGGAAGAGATGGTTAACAAACAAAAGTCCAATTTAAAAGGAAAAAAAAAAAAAAACTCCACAGGCATAATGATCAGATAACATGTGACTAAATGTACCTTGTGACAATTATGGTGTCAACAGTGGATAGAACTCTGGCCTTTGCAGCGCTAGGTCCCATTATCCAATCTTGGCCAGGGGCATTATCCACATTCAGTTTGCACTCTCTCCCTGTGTTTGCATGGGGTTTCCACCATGTAGTTCAGTTTCCGCCCAAATTCCAAAAACATGTGTTTAGGTTAATTGGCTTCCCCCCAAATGGTAGAGACATTAGGTTGTGAGCCCCTCTGAGATTTTGCTAGAACATGTAATCAACGCACAATAGTAGTTTATGAAAGTAATCCAAACAGATGTATTACGTAAAAACAGAAGAAAGGAAGAAGAAAGATGAATGTCATCAAGCATACATTTCCAGAATATTAAAAGAATGCCGGTCATTACGATTACAGGATCCAAAAGAAGAACACAAGATGAATCGCCACTCCACGCATTTGTACTACCTTCTCCTTCTGCTAAAAACTAGAGAAACACTATTTGATTGATGCTCTCCAGTCTTCAGCAGGAGGTAGAACTATCTGGTTTTCATTATAAAATATGACACAGGGTTTGCCCCTGGCACCCAGTGTTTTAATTTGACATGTCTTTCACTGCCACATGTCTGTCTTTTCATTAAATTCTGTTGGTTTGAATAGAGTTTGTAGTGTAAACTGGGTAAGGCAGCTTTAGTTGAAAATACCTGAAAGTTACACCTGAAATTGGTGGAGCCAATACATACATGAGTGCGCACATTCTTAACTGATGAAAAAAAGTGTACAGATAAAAAGAGATGTTTTTGTGTGTTTTTAATATTGTACTAGCCCTTACAAGCCAAACAGAATCTTAACTCTTTTACTGCAATCCTTCATCTACACATGAAAGGGAATGTGTGTGTATTTGCATATAATTCCTTATCCATTATGGTCAGGACACATGAATATTTTGTATTGTTCTTTAAAACCAACAGATGCATCTTTAAAGCTCATTTTTACATGTTATTCTGTCTCTTCTGCTCCTTTGTTCTAAAATGCATCTTGCTTACAATAGCAAATTCGGATATTTACAGTCTGAGAAGTAACCCATTCCTGCACTCTGGTCTGGGAATTCTTTTTCATGTTTAACAAATCATAAATGCATTGGTATGGTGAAGTTAGTTAATAGAGAGACCCTAGAAACAAATCAGCAGGGGAGAAAGTATAGACTGGTGCCATTCGTCACACATTTCAAAACAAATTGCCATTTTGATACAATAGTGCTATATAGATAAACCCTGATTTTTACATACACTTGTGTATGTAATAAAATGTGCATTTTCGCCACGCCAGTATGTCTATGTTACAGATATGTTTTGACTATTCAAAAGTAGTTCAGAAGCAAAATATAAATGGCCATGTATAGTAAGACTTGACGTAGCTAACCATTCATAAAAGCCAAGCAAAAACAAACACATTAAAAAAGTTAGTGATGCATCACACCTCAGTGTTTGTATTGGATCTAACAGGCCAGGTTTGAACTGGATGATGAGCAATGTTCCTTTGCATTGATTTTTATTATAAGCATGGCATTTTGCTTTTATACCCATAACCATATTAACACAAATTTACATAAAGGGACCATTCATGTGTCTTAATAAAAGAAAAAATCCAACCTTTAAGCTGCTTTTAAAGTCCCATTCCCACCAATGAGAATGTGTTTGGTCATTGAAACAGACTGATTACTGGGCTCCTGTTAGTCACTTGATGACTTGTAGGGGCAAAGAATTGCATGTTTTATTATACACTAAGCATACCTTGTATTAATTTTGCAGATCTGATGTCGAAATATTAAATGATTAGCCATTAGAGGAAGCTTTCAGTAGCACAGGGCAATTTCTTTATCATTAACCGACAGTGCAAAATCATTATTAAAGGCCAAAATGTCTGAAAAGAATGTATGCAGTTCAGAATAAACTGTTTGATAATATTAGGCTATATTTGCAGGGATGTACACATTTGGCCACTGGAGTGTAAACAAATGATCTGCATGGCCTGCCATCTTAGAATTATATTAATGATTTTGAGACATGTAAGGAAATAAGACATGAACTCTGTCTCAAGAAGGTTTTACTGTACTACCAAGAGCGGTTTCAGATCTGCTTAAGAATAAAGCGATCCTGTGCGGCTCCCGGCAGCTGGCACCTTGTCAGCTTCCTAGTCACTAATGCCACAGTGCTGGTTATTAAAGAAGCAGCTGGGGGCAACAAGTGGTACTAGTAGACATACCCCTATTTTATACACTATGGGGCTGCCGCTCTGAGAAACTACATGTAGCATCTCCCGAGAGGCAGGAGACACGGTAAACATACCACAAACCCATGACCAGTGTAAGAATAGCCTAAAGGAAATTGTTTTAAATGAGTAGCCCGATTCAGACTTGCATTAAAGGAAACATTAATGCACAACTAATGAGTAGAATACTTTAATAAAAAAAATACACTATTTCTGAAACTATTTGAACATATACAACAAACTACCTAAAAAGTGATAATGTACACAAAATGCCTCTTGATCACCAATAACCTGCTCCTCTACAATGCCATCATTGCTAGGAAAGAAGCTAAAAGTGTAAATGAGCTGCATTTACTATTTTCAGAATTCAACTTCCTAATCAGACTAAGTTCTTCTTTAAACACATATTGAAGGAACAACACACTTCCTCCCCTTGTCTGCACAATTCTATGTATAAATAAAAACAAGAAGCAGTTGGAGTAGGAAGGTGTTAAATATTTCTGCGTGAACTCTGCATTGAAGAAACCTCTTCGATCACTTGGCCTGTCTCTCTTCCACCCACGCACTTATTAGCCAGAGAAAGGAAAATACTTGTTAGCGCGACGTATGTTTCTGTTGATGATCAGATGAGCAATACTTTTCTCTTTAATTCTGTTTACATGATTATATGTGTGTGGCAGCACAAATGCTGTGCAACTGCTACTTGTTTCACCAGGCGCTGTTAATTAACAGCATGCCAGCGGAATGCATTAGAACTGATTAGACCGTTCAGTTTTGATCACTGTTATCACAGATTCTGCTAGTTCACAAATACTAATATCCAGTTTCATCTCTCTCTTGAAATTGAATGGGAATTGTAAAGGCATTTTTCTATTTGCTACCTAAAGGGCGAGTTTTTTTTTGGTTCATATAAGTATATCATGTGTGATGTAATTGTCGTTTCTATTGTAGCCAAATACTTTATACCTCATTTTCCCAATATCACATTCTGCTGGGACTGTGTTTTCAAACATTATCCCCAATTGTAGCAAGAGCGCCATATATTTACCTCCTAAAAAGTAAGGGCAGAGCAATTCAGCATTGCTTGTTGTAGAGCTCTAACTTGGTCTCACATCATGTGTTCAATTGCTACAGAGAGGCCACTGTTTCAACAAAACTGAAGTCCCGCTGCAGCTAAATGCTAAGGAAGTGAAGTCTGGTGGCAAGACTCTTAAGTACTAAAGTACAATTCACTTGTATAGCTTTGTTATGCACTACAGTGCAGATGAGTTGCTAGATATTTATGCACTAGGGTGCAATACAAATATATTAATGGCTCTGAAAACATACTTGTCAGGTCTTTAAATGAACTATTACCTTTCAATTACTATGGTAGGAGGGGAATGAAAAGCAGAAGAGAAGAATATTTCTCGTATGCAATGTTGTGTTGCTTTAGACTGATAGAAATAGAAATTGAAGTGGATCTGCTCATGCATACCTAACCTAAAGAACCACAATACACATGCTGTGCTCCCAGAAGTACTATCTATCCTGCAAGGATTCCTGTGAATCCACAAAACTTAAAAACTGCCCAAGTGACACCAGAGGTCGTTAAACCTTATCATGTGGCAAACATAAGGTTAAATGAGGTTCTGTAATGGTTAGATTTTTTTGGTTGGTGAGGGCAGTATAAAAACCTTTATTTTCACCTACAGATTTAATGGTATGCTTCAGTTAGCACAAATCCTCCTCTAAAAGGAATAAGTCACCACAGTGAGCATCTTCTGCACATGCAGTCCTGCAGCAGATTAGGACATTCATTTTTAATTCCAGCTGATGGGCACAGCTCCTGTTTAGGCTTTCGACATCCTGGACGAAATTGACTTGTGGCAGAAATCTGAGAGACTAGAATGGCAATGAGCTGATGTAATTAAAAATGGCTTCACTCCACACACTGATTCAATGATTTTCTCAACAGTAACCGTGAAATTAACAGTAAAGTAGATGGGAACAATGACTAATATCAGATGCAAAGTGCCTTACAGTATACCCAGAAAATGCAGCATGCCTTGCATACCCACTTTGGAAGATTTGTCTAAAAATAAGCCATGGGCAAAGAAAACTTCATTATCATGCTGTAGTCCTTAAAGAGAACAGAATTATGTAACATGAGGCTTTGGAACAGCAAAACATATGAGTTTGATGTATTTAGCATGAAGAGTTCAAGTTGCACGAATAAAAATTTTGGGAATTATTGCTGAAAGGGACAGACAATGTCCTTCTTACAATAAGCAGCCTAACCTACCTGATCGTTCCACGGAACTGTCCAACTATCTATGCTGTGCAGCTCAGTGTTGAGTGCCAGTGTAACCAACAACCCTGGCTTCTCCTGCAGTTGCCTGGACTTAATGATATCCTGCACAGGCAAACAGGAAGAAGATGGTGGTGGTCTGCAACAGAATAGGGACAGGTGAGTACAGCAGTGTGTAGTTCTAATTTAAACTATATAACACCATATTACATATATGACCACCATGTAAAAAAGACATAGTATACTTCGGTCTCATTATAGCCCTGAAGAGGCCACTGGGGGAAATGCATTGGGAAGTTAGTGCCGAGTTCTACAAGATCCATGAAGTATAAATGGGCCTGGAACCATTATTTAACTATTAATATGTTTATTTGGATAAGTCAACATTTATTTGTGAATTACTTGCTCTTCTTCTTTTTCCTCCTTTTTCTTGAGTCTTCATAATAATAGGGTGTTACCTCCTATTCGAATGCTCATGTTTTCCAGCACGTAGATTAATTTTATAGAAAATACATTAAGGTCCTCCTGTCAATAATATGGTATGTGTGCAATTAAGAACAAGATTTTTTTCCCCTCGACAAATATGGTGTGTCAGCATTTGATTCAGCATGCTGACTTGCAGACTTAAGTAGGTGTGAATGCTTCAGGGTGAGAACACAGGACCACTGCAGTTAGTTGCAACCCTATAACAGGAAGTGGGTTATTCATTTCAAGTAGAATATCTAAAAGCAATTGTCTATTGAGAACATTTTTACTTACTTCCTGATAGATTAGTAACTAAGATGGGAAGCAAAAATAAATCAAAGTAATGGAGACAAAAAAGAAAGGAACTCTCAGTCTATACAACTACTTGAATTCCTTTATTATGACCATTTTTTTTTTAAATTTAAATGCCCAGACCAGGTTCATTATTTCTTTATTAAATTACCAGTGGGTCTGTGAACCCAAGAACAAACACAATTGTGCTTTCCAATATGTCAGCTGAAAGGTAAAGATAATCACTATTCTCATGGCAAGGAGCATTTTACATTTGGACTTCTAAAGTGACATTATGGTAACAAATGGGTTAAGGAGTGCATGACCATTTTCAAAAGAGCCAGACATGTGCTAGAAAAAAAAAGTGAAAGATTTTGGCCTCTGGTCACAAGGAGCAATGACTGTCAGCTGACTCTGTTACGTGGTGAACTTTTTGTAACCCCCAGACCACACAATAAATTGCTTGTTAACTTCCATATAAACACCGAGTTAAGGGAAGTCTGAATCAACAGTAAAGCCAACCTAAACTAAACTGAAGAACATAATCCCAATTGACTAGTAATTGGAGTGGAATTTGCAGAAGATCTATTTTTAATTAAATATCTGAATTAAAACTTAAGATTTAACCAATTCTACACTGCAGTACTTTTTAAGGATTTTGTCAGTGAAACCCCAGGCCTATTTTTAAAAACAAAAACATAGTTTACTGGGTTTTTATTTTACAGCAAATGTTAATGCAGATTCTGGTCTTCTTCTATTCTGGACTTTATACTAACACTTCTTGAGCACGGATGAAATTGTTTTAAAGGAAAAGGTAGCCAAGAGGTCCTGTCCTGCAGTGAAGAATCTTATGAAAGCAGAACGGTATGTTTGCTAAATACTTGGGGGAAGACTTTTTATTGAGAGAAGAGGCTATCTAAAGCCTCAAAAAGATGCAATAATTTGGCATTCGTTCAGAGCTTAAGTCATTTATCAATAAAAAAAAAAAGGTAACCCAAAATAGTTACTATTTCTGCATAGGAGTTATACCATTTCGAACTAGTCAGTGAAGATGGCCAAACGAGGAAGAAGATGTACAGAAGATGGGAGCAGTGGCAAGGGAGAACAGGGTAAGTTGGGGTGTATGAAAACCGATATATACCATATAGATGTGAACCCAGCCGAAAAGAAGGTGTAGACTAGAGCATTGCTAGTTAGATGACTACGCAAATGTGGTGTTTGTGATTGAAAATATAATGTAAATTTGTTAAGCTGTGTTAAGAGTTTATTACCCTTTAACAAAAAAGCTTAGTAAGAATGTTTTTTCTCCTTTTCTGTATACATTAGTACATTTTTTTCAATCCCCTGATGAGGCCATATTTTTTAAAAACGCACTTCAGTTTCGCTTTAAGAGATTAGGAACTCTTGACTTACAATATTGCTACAATGCTTCTGACACCTGAAAGTCTACTACATCAGTTACCTTGCTAGCAGTTTCAAGATAACCTAATTTCTTTACCCCTTAAAGAGTAAAGGTTTAGCTTAAAGCTGCAAGTTTAGTCTAGTCATTTTTTTTTACAAATACCTTAAAATTCTCTAAAACAACAGAGATGGTATTTTGTTAGCCAACAGAGTTTTCCAGAATTCTTAAAACTTTTTCCTGTTAGGTCACATTTTTCCTGAAAAATCTATATAGAACTTGAGGTCCAACCGAACACACATCCTTTAGTTTACTGAATTTCACAGCATCTCTGAGTACACTGTATATTAATATTAGAAATGGGACTCTTCATGTGATTACAGGAAAGGCGGAATCTCCTGCCTCCTACTGATTCAGCAAGTTCAGAAGAATAGCCCATCACAGTACCAAAAAAGCTGGCAAAGCCCATAATTTAGCCTGGAATTTTGATGTAATAAAGGAAAACTGTGCAGAAGAACTACAATACTATTAATAATAAAACTATTAATAATAGTATTGTTTTTTTATTTCCTCATTTAAAGTGGACCTGAAATAAAAATATGAAAATCTATTATCTTATATGAAAATCTACAATCTTTCACACAAATTCCTTCCTGGTACATCAGGTCCTGGATCAGGTCCACCTTTAAGTCAATATATATATATATATTTAAGACTTATGTACGCAAGATCCTTTCCTGAAAACATATGGTGCGGAAATATACGCTGCTCTTTTTTACCAGATTGCCGAGCTGTAGAATTTCAGCTATCTATAATAAACATTCCCAATAGTTAGAAGTATTTATTTTTTCCCCTAAATGGGTTACCTTCACATGACAAGTTAAAGGATGATCAAACACAGAATTATATTATGCAGGGTAAATGCTCACGCCTTGTTTGTTACTTAAATACTCAGCATTTTACTTTTCTTTGATAGGCAATAAACCATAGACTCAGACCTTTATTCCATGGCCGCTCCAGACCAGCAGGGGAATCAAGCAATGACATGGCTCTCAGCGGCTGGAATGGTCATTCTCCCTTCGGCGTTGGTTCTTAAAGAAACAGCATATTCTGATATGACAGCAGTGGGCTGTACAACTGCTCACTGCCTCCCCCATTCATTTTCTATGGGGCTCCCCTTATAGCACTGGCATGAGTAAGCAGAAACTGCACCACAACCTCGCTGCCACTCCGACCACAAACTTGATGATTATAAATCTAATTATACCACCTGGTTAAATAAGGACCCCAAAATATGGTGTAAGACCACGTGCTCACTCAAAAAAGAATGCGCCTTTTCAAAGTTTAACCGGTTTTAAAACGTACATTAATGGCTGCACGGCTGGAGATGCTGGGATCCCTGGGACCTAGCTGTGCATAGCCAACCTTTAAGGACATGAACAGGGCACCTCCAGACTAATCAGCTGCAAAACAGTTGTTCTCTCCATCACAGCCGCCTCTCATGTATTCCCACAATTCATCTGAATGGTTTGTTTATTCCTTAACAACTCAAAGATTCTCACTTAAATTTTCGCAAGAAGTTTTCCTCCTTAATCTCACCTCTTGAGGTTTCACAAATTGCACTTGAAAATTGATTGGGCTTTTTAAAAGATTCCCCCCTGCGGCGCTGAGGTTTTTTTTCCCACTCAATGTAATAAGCTGTAGTTGCAAAGTTCTGTTTTGGTCTGCAAAAGCTCAGCCTGCATTTGAGAACACATGTGGAGAAGCCTGAAAGGTAAATAAAAGTCATTTTACAACCAGTTAAATATAAAATTTGGAACACGACTTTCATCTTAGCAGCTGTCCAGCAGCACTCGGCAAAGCAAAACATTGAGAAGACACCAGGACAGATTTAAATATTTGCTTTTATTGTTGCTCAGGTGTTTTAGAGTGGGTGGACGTCCCCATCAGAGTCCATTGAAACCAGCACCTGGCACAAGACAATATTTTGATAATAACTGATATTGTGAAAGTACAATACAAATTTTTAATGATTTGATATCTACTTAACCAGATATTTATAGGCAGCGCGGTGACTCAGAGGTTAGCACTCTGGCCTTTGCAGCACTAGATCCCAGGTTGGAATCTCAGCCAGGACATTATCTGCATATAGTTTGAGGGTTTTCCCTGTGTTTGTGTGGGTTTCCCTCCAGGTTACCTCCCCACAATCCAAAAGCATGCAGTTGAGTTAATTGACTTCCTCCCAAAATTGACCTTAGACTGTAGGGACATTAGATTGTGAGCCCCTTTGAGGGACAGCTAGTGACATGGACTATGGACTTTGTACCGCGCTGCATAATATGTCGGTGCTATATAAATACTGCTTAACAATATTTTTAATAATTCCTCAGTCATTATAATTGAGGTACAATTAATTGTTCATAGAACAAGGCTGGCATACATGGAAAGATGAGTTTACACCAAGTCCTTTAAACTGTCTACAACCTGCACTGTAAGGTGAGACAAAAATAACCCTTTAAATCTAGTTATTGTGACACTTTTAGGTTAGCAGGTATTCACATATGTTCCAAGACCACCTGTCATACTAGCTTCTGATAAAGACTTTCAGCACACATTACCCAGACAGATCCATCATTGTCAGAAAATAGGCTGTGAAGATGTAACAAGGGACGAGGGGGGAATAAAGCTAAAAGTATTTTTAAAAAGATAAGCAGTTCGTTGTGGTACCCTTGTTTTGCAGGCAGATAACTCCAGTAGGGTTCATGTCCACATTAAAGTAATGGTTTGATATGGTAAGGTTATGTTCACACTGGTAGAGAGGTTGCAGGCCACTTAGGCTTCTTCATTGCCAGGGAACTGCTACTTCTGGGGGGAAGCTATACGTGGCTTCTGCCAGTGGCGGCTTCATGAGATTGAAAGAAGGGGGGCAGCGAGTGGTGCCGGTACTACACACTGCCACCACGTCAAATCTACAGATGGTTGGCTGACTCAGGGAGCCTGGTATACAGTGAATCTCTGAAATACATTTTCCAATGAGCAGATAAAAAAACATCACTCATTATGTCACAAATCCGATGTGCTGCTAACATCATGTTTGAGCTGACAACGTGGACACTGCTGTACCATCGAGATAATAAAATCAAGAGGTGTTCTGTAGTCTGGTAGGGAGAGTTCATGCAAGGCTAACACCATTGCTTGTGAGTTTAATGCAGAGCGGGCACGTTGTCAGCTCCAACAGCAAATGTGGAGTTCCCTGGATATCTGGCAAGTGAGGGTATTTTTCTGTAATTGCAGTGTGGGAAAGAAAATATATAAGAAAATGTGCATGCTTTGCAAAAAATGTACTACTTTTATTTTGTCTCCTCAATACATGCCAGAACACCTAAAGACATACATTTTTTGCAATTTCAGGAATGCCTGCTTTTAGTAGGTCAGAAGGATGGTAACTGTAGGTCAAAATCACCTGTCAGTAAATTCTAGATGATCATAAAGCATCTCAAACTGATGTCAGGATACTACCATATAAACAAAGCCCAATTCTCATTAACACAGGGCCTCGCTCAAGGCTTAATTAAATAAAAGCAATATTTCTTGTAGTAAGTCCCTGAGTATAGCATTACTGTTAAGAGCTCACTTAAAAAGATTACTTACACAGTTCAGTACCGTGCTGCAAACAGAACACTTCTCTGCGGAGCTATAGACTTTTCTCCAAGCTGAGCACAAAGTGGGGAAAACCTTAGAACAGTACAAACCGCCATGAATAATATTTTGGTCAGGCACCATGTCACTCCAAAATTGTGAACTACATTTTTTAAAGACTCCAAAATAACTGGCTTAAACATAATTATACATATCCATGTCCTTAAGACATTTTTGTGAAGGACAGTGTTGCTCTTTATTCCTGTGTGCACATACTACATAACACCCTACCTGATTCCTTTCTGTAATAAAGCTGCATTTCATTTCACATAGAAACAGGTTGCTATTGGTAACAGCTTATATTTTATATCCAATTTTTATAGGAGATACACTACACACATCCACTGTCTTTGCAGGCAATGTTCATCTCTATTTCCCACTTGCAGACCAAGCTTCCTAGGGCATAGCGGATTAACATTTCAATGAATTTTTATTTATAGGCTCTAATGTCAGCTATTTATTCAGATTTATGTACATAGGAGATATATTTTGATACACTGCCATGGGAAGTGCTCAATGATGTCTCCAATGCACAGCCAGGCTGAACGTGACCTACAGAAGGGATTCACAGGAGATTAGAAGGATAATGCCAGCCTGCAGCCATATTTTGATAGCCTGGTTAATAAAGAATTGAAAATATTCACATTAGCATGGCACACAAAGAAAAAGAAAAATCAAATTTTACCACACAGGGCATGTACCTACCTAATTGATATAGATAGATATTGGTTTATTTAGAAAAAAAATCCAATATGTTATTGCCATTTTGTCTAAATGAAAGCTGACAAATGTTTTCTTAAGGGCTAATAAGTAAACCATGGTCAAAAATACATAGGATTTCACCATGAACACCGACCAGTTTTATATTCTTGTTTTAATCTGAAAGTCAAAACAGTCACTCAATACAAATGTACAGTATTTTTATAATCGATGAGCGCAGGGTTATTACAAAGCTTTTTTGTATTTCAAAAGGTCAGGGAAAAAAATGGCAGAACAAAAAAAATTGTAGCTCTCTTTTGAACAGTGTTCAGCTTCCATAGGAATGGAGCAGTAACAGAGGTTTTAGTGAAATCAGCATGGGACCATTATCCAGACCACCGGTTCTATTATGCCAGCTATGCAATGGCCAGGGCAATGCAGCATAGTTGTATAAAAAGGCCTGAAAGCAGGCTTCTCCATAGTGGATGGAGTGGGGCAGCTGTGGTCTATTGCTTTGCCTATACTGCTGTATGATCTCACTAGAATTGTCAGAGCTGGAAAAAAGCTAGTGCCTAAAGAAGCAGCATTTCATTAGGTAATGTTTTATATGATCCATAAATGAATGCATACAGAATCCAAAATTTCTCCTGGCTGCTAGTATGTATATGTATAATTATGCCATTTATCTAAATTCTGACATACACAAACCTATTCATATGCCATGATCTGTCATTCTCAGGTTGTCTCATAAACTAGGCTACCTAACTCAATAAAGCGCATCTTTCAGTAATGTTCTAAGTTTGCATGAATACATTTGTGATGTATTACCACAGGGAGTCCAAACTTTTTGCAAAGAGGGCCAGATTTGGTGAGGTGAAAATGTGTGGGGGCCGACCATTCAGCATGTCCTCATGATTAGTGTGGGCGGGGTCTGTGTGGGTCCCACCCACTATATTGACTTAGGGGATTCCCTGTGCACACATGGGGACTACCATCCTGCCGATTATGCCTGCTGAGTAGTGGGCCGATAATTGCAAGGCAGTTGATCAACTCTCTAATGAAATATAAAATAGCTTTTTTTGTACGCGTGTATTTCATACTGTGGTCAACGGTGCTGGCGGGCCACATTATTGATTTTATGACAGAGGCTGCAGGCTGGTAGAATTCTGAACACGGGCCGCAATTGGCCCCCGGGCCAGACTTTGGACATGTCTGTATTACAATATACAGCAGCGGAATACCTATCTTTAAAATGTAATATTCTAATTACAGACAAGCATCTTTTCCTAAGCTGAATTATATCAACAGGCTGCTGCAGGCAGGAGCAAGCAAATTTGCCTCTCTGGTGGTTGGCAATAAATAATAAATGTAAATAAATTTAAAGAAAGTCATTATTTGAGTGACTGTAGCAGGGGCTGATCTGTAACAGATAAAGTGAAAGAAAGAAAATAGGTCTGGTATTTGCAGCAGCAAAGTATACATTTCAAAACCAGTTTAGTAAGTAGGGCTACAATTTCAAAAAGGACCTTTTTTGCCTTGGTAAAGTGGATCTCAATGTAAAAAAAAGGTCAAAGTTTTCTACGTTGGCATGTTAAATGTGCCCCACCTTGAAAAATTCCTACCTTTTCCCTTTTTTATAAAAAAATGCCTAGTCATTTCTGTCCTGTAGCCTCTTTGCTTTATAACCGCAGTATGGTATCCAAAGCACAGGGTCTCTGACTGTTTTGTGAGATCTGGAGTGTAATTTCACTACTGAGCTGCTCAAAATTGTCTTTGCTGGAAGCCAACATGTGGAAGGAATTCCCTGCCTCTCCCCAGATGGGGGTCTCCACACAAGACAGAACACATGGTAAGTCAGTAATGTGGAAAAGTCATTACTAGTCCTTTGCTGCTGTCTTTTAAACCCAGCTTACCATGTTCATTTTCTTGATAATGTCCGAGTCTAATGTCTGCCAACAAAACATTCTCAATACCATGAAACCACCAACACCGTAAACTACCGACACAAATACATTTATGGATTCGCATTACGTCAGTATGATTCTGCCATGCTGGCTACAAAAATGCACACACACATACATCTGCAAACACAACTAATAATTTCACAATAAAAAGGAAATGACTTCATTTTCTTTACCAATTAATTGAAATTGAAACAGGATAAATGTCAAAATCCCTATTAATAGGAGCACAGCCTTCTGAAGATTTCTGTTTGTTAAACGGAAGCTGCTCCATTAGTAGATAAATACTCCCAATGAGCGAGCAGATCAGCACATATAAACAGTGAAATAAATTATGCACAGTGGCTGGTTTGCTGCAATGACCATTTCACAGCGTGGGATCGAGCAGAGTCATTAAAATGTGTACCTTACGCTGGCGATGCTTGGCGACTCCGCTCCCAGTCTGCATCTTTCTAGTTGATTGGCAACAATTTGTCTCTCCACCTCGAGCTCTCTGGTGAGCCGTTCAAATTGCAGCTCCTGGAATTTCAAGAAAATGAGAATGAAGCCTCAGGTGATGTGGAAACACACTGATTCATGGGAAAACAACCAGTGGGGACACAAAATAATCTACTCCACTGCCATACCCTTTTTATGTAATCCCTGCCTCCTAAAAACATTTATTAGGAGTTTTATAAAGCAGTATTTTTTAGGTTCGAACACATAGACCGTCCTTCGATTTACTCACATTCAAATGTAATGAAATTCAGAGTTAGGATGCTTATGGAAAAACAGAAGCACTCAAAAATAGCCAATTATAACTACTAAAATGTTGTACAAGATTTTAAACCTCATGGAAATATTCTCTGTGTGTATATAGGCAAGACGCAAGAGAAGAAGAAGCCAACTTCAGTCATCCACATAATTAGTGACAGTACAGCTCCCAAGCTAGCAAAAAAAAAAGTCAGAATGGTAGCGCCAACTAAAGGATTGCCACGGATTAGAATAGATATAAACCCAAATAACTCGAATCTCATAACCTTCAACAATATAATAATTGATGACAATTGTTTATGAATGTACACAATGCATCAGCAAATAAAATGTCACCCATTTGGGGTTAGGATCAACTTTTTAACAGTTCACCTTTAAAAGCAAAATGTATATTTTACAGGACAGGAAGGGTATGAAGAGGGTGGCAATCTCTTGCCAGTTACAAATACAGTGTCTTTAAAATCAAAATGTACTTAGATAAAAAGTATGACCATGGTGCAATGTTTGCTGACTTACCGGTTCTGAAGAAAATCTATGTGTTTGTGTACGAGTGTTTTCACCAGGGATGAACAATTGTGCCTAGGCTGGTGTGTGTCTAATTCTAGTTTTGTTCAAAG
>NC_092864.1:41740796-41753255 GCF_032062135.1 Pyxicephalus adspersus | reverse complement strand
TGTTTTTATGAACAGGGGGTGGGTTATCCATGTCTCAGATGACTTCGGTCAATGGCTATAAACTGCATTATTGCCTGCTCTCCATTTCAGGTTATACAAATGTTTACAAAACCATACCATCATCTATAATTCCCAATTACATAGCAGGGTTGGCATATTACAAGAGACTATAAACGTTAAAAAAATAAAACAAATCTTTTGGTAGATCAAACCACTGTGGATGAAGTGGTTTGGCTGGATCAACCAATAATATTTTATTTTTTATTAGGTCGTTCTAAAGAACACATTGCTTAGCACTCCTTCATGCCAGCACAGTGCAATAGTTTAGCAGAAAAAACAGCAATGTATCCACAGAAAATTATTATAAACCGTTGCCATTCTGTTACATCTTGTCTTAAATACTGTACTGCTTGGAGAAGTCTTTATTGAGGTGAGGTTTAAAAATGTCACCGAGTATTATATTCAGCGGTAATATAATCCATTTTATGTACTAGGCTCAGCATCACTGTATAAACAATAAGCATGTATTTCAAGATTAGCCTGTCTGCTCATTACACTCACTCAGGACCTTGGCTGGGATACACAGGCTAAATATAAAAAAAATTAAAAAGCAATCTTTTCCACTCCATGCAAAGCTTCCCCCTCCCTTCATACAAATGAATATTTGCATAAATCAGCCACAGAAGTCCAAATCTCCACCCATTACTGTCACCGATTCATTAATGTTCAGCCTGGTGGCTGGGTGAGATAGCTGAAATCCAGCAGAGGAAGCTGCAGCTGTACTGAAGGAGCACAATGCAGAATGCAATATTTTATCCAAATGATCTCCTGCCATTGAATAAACACTGCAGTACTTAAAGCTGGAGGGTCATTAAGGGATCACAGAAAGAGCTACAATGTTAAAGTGAATCTGTCAAATGCAAAAGCAAAATTATTCTGTTGTAAAGTATATGAAAACAAAAAGATAATATTTTGTGTTTTTAATCAGGGAAAAACCAGCAGCAGAAATGCTACATTTAAAAGTTTTATGTTTTGCCCAAGCATCCAAGTGCACAAAAAGCCTGAGAAGGGTAGGGGGCAAAAAGCAAAGAATGGATTTGCTTTAAAGGGACCCTGTCACTAAAATCATAGCGCCAAAAAAAGATGTCCCTAAAAGGGACAGCAAGTAATTCTGTTACTCATCACACCAATTGCCTCTAAAATGATTTGTCCTTTTTGCAGAAGCTGACACTTGCTAGTGTTGGATTTCTTGCTTCCCACCAAGTTTATTAGTTCCTCCCACAGACCCGTGTTCTGACGGGTGGAACCACAGAGTGCAGAAGAGGCCCAGAAGATGAACACTCCCAAGGAGATGGTTTCAAAAAAGACTTCAGGCAGTCATTTCTTTTCATTACAGAAAATTTGGCAACACAGACAGTGGTATCATGACTCTCTTTTATGCATTAATGGGCAGCACAGTGGCTCAGAGGTTAGCACTCTTTCAGCAGCGCTGGGTCCCAGGTTCGAATCTCAGTCAGGACACTATCTGCATGGAGTTTGCAAGTTCTCCCTGTGTTGGTGTGGGTTTCCTCCCACAGTCCAAAAATATGCAGTTAATTGGCTTCCTCCAAATTGACCTTAGGCTGTGTTAATGACATATGACTATGGTAGGGACATTAGATTGTGAGCCCCTTTAAGAGAGTTATAGTGACATGACCATGAACATTAAATGTATATAAATAGTAGTTAATAATTTTCTTGGCAGAGGGATCAATTATTGCTACATTTCATTTTATCAAAAGTCACAGCAATAGAAGAATGTATAGCACCATAAAGAAACAAAAACACACATACATCAGGCAAATTTTTTTAGTAGGAATTAAACGGCTCTAAAAACATGAAAACAATAAAATCTGAATGGTGGCCACCAATATGGAAGCTTTGACTACATTTAGTTTCCAAAAACAGAACATGAAACTAGGAAAAAGAACTATAATTCAGCCAAAACTGAAAATCAAGTCTTGGGGGGTTCAAATCCTACCTGCTCAGTTCTTCACATATTGCCGTAAACCAGCCTATGGTGGTAAACCTTTTTATGCATTATCTGTCAACACAAGCTTGTCATTCCCAATGCTGCCTTGAACTTTTAGAAATCCTAATGACAAAACATCTTGGTACTAAGGTGTTTGACGGTCAGACTTGGCTTGGAAGGTGAATGGAGTTGATGAATGCGGTAAGATGATTTCAGGCAGCGCAAGGGATGCATGGGAAATAAACTTTCTGTCCCCTCCTACTAACCCTGAGAGGTGGTATGTGTCTGCTACGGGCATAAAGGATTAAAGATAATGTTAGGAAAAATGAAGAGATCTTAATGATTAGGCTACAGTTGGTTGGAATGTGAGAATAACTCACTGGCTTCAGAAAGGAAACACAGAAGCCACAAAACAATTTCATGTAAATATTGTTGGATGATGGCGAGGCCTGTGGTTCGTTAAAAGCCACTCCTGCTTGAAAAATGTTATTTGAAAACATACCAAACTTGGGATGGGAAACCAGAAGAGCTGCACAGCTCTCCACCACCCATGGCTTTGCTGCTTTGAAGTGGCTGGGCACTATTGGAATTTTGCTGTCCTATATTTTTAGCTGGCAAATTGCATATTTTAATGGAAATGGATTTTTTGAGGGGGGGGGGGCAGTGATCAGATGCATCGGAAGCAGTCTTTTCATCTCTCTCAAACACAGCAATGCACATTTGCCACAGAACTTAAAGTGGACGTCTGGGGATAATGAAAAATAAAAAGGAGAATATCCAGTATATAATAAGAAAAAAAAAGAAAACATTTAGCAATACACTGCACATTTCTTCATGTGCAAATATTGTAAATGCAATTAAATATTCTCAAGTACAGAAAGATAAACCCAGTGTACTCCTGACTTCCTGTAGAATGCTGACAACACTGCCACAGCTAGAATAATCTCATTGAAGCATCAGGCAGGTACAATGGTTCCAAATCTCAGAGTGATCCTCCAAAGCTCCCCTTGGCTGGCACAGTCATTCGCACTTCAGCACTGGTTCCTAAAACATGGAGGCTTGGGCATTTGACAGCTAGTACCACTTACTGGACGCCCCCATTCATTCTCTAGGAAGCCTCTACCTGGAGACAATACATATGTAGCATCTCCCCAGGGGCAGTGGCTCTCTAGCAAGGGGAATCAGTAAACGCATTGCAACCTTACCACCATAACTTCAAGGTTCTGTGACATCAGCTATATAAATACTAATCTAATGTACAATATGGTCACCTTAATAATAGGGAGACCATATTTCTATACCATAAAGCTGAAGTTTTGACAGCACAAAGGCTGCAGAGATGTTTTTATAAATAACCTACATTTTAGAAGGGTCAATTCTATCATTTAGCAAGGGTTAGACTAATGCAGATTAAAATTTTCAACCCCATCATTATGAATATTTGTATCCAGACTATTTTGTAGTGCGAGGGAATGAGCCAGTTCATTATTTCTTGAAGATATGCAAAAGATGACACCATGTCAGTGACACTTGGCAAGTCAAATCATGTATGGAATACTGATGTAAGATAAGCAAGTTTCTTTATTTGGGTTTGTAGCATCCCTGGGTAAGAATTACACAGGATTAGATACAATCTCATCTTCAATCTGCTGTACAAGGAGATTATACAAAGGCAGGAAAAAATATACTTTACAGATGCATTTTGAAGGTCTAATTGATAAATAAAAAAAAATAAAAAAAAAAAAAGCTTTTCGTACAAGTACCCTCTATGCTGCAGCATATTCACCTAACAGATTCACATCTAATCTGGAAAAGAGAGGAAATAGAAATCTGGTCTAAAATGATCGGGCAAAATAGAAACTCATTACTTCGGACACTGTGATAAAGAATACCCCAAATCCCATCCAGTGTACTGTTAAGACAGTGAAAAAAAGTACACTAGTAACATTATAAATGTCATAGGCGTAGCAATCATGGTGCCAATATGATTTCAGACCTAAAGTTCTAAAGTGTACACGTCCTGAGCAAAACTAAGCAGGTAGCCATTAGCGATTTCCTTCTTTAGTTCTCTGGTTGTGTATGGCTTTACTAGTGCTAAGTCGCAGACTCTGTAAGCTAGTTGTAAAAGTGCATGAAAAGTATTGGGACCAGAAATCCAAATCAAATTTACTAGATTGTTCACACAAATACAAGACTTGTGTATGATTAAACAATATTAAGCAGACTTTCCTAGTTGGGTTAACTAAATGTGACCCTCTGAAAGACGGCACAAATCCAGCAAAATAGTTCAAACCTAAAACTGCTTCACAAATTAGACAAAGTGCTGACTGACCTCCTTGTGCAAATGTTACCTTGCTATAAAGTCAATCCTCATGCTTCAATAGTTCCAGAACAAAATGCAGAATAGGGGTTCAGACCCAAATTAACTACAGAGCAAATGAAGACTAATACACACACATACATACACTTCAAATTATACTGTCAGAACTCCATGTGTATGCTTCAATGGATCTATTAGGTAGTAATTATTTCTGAATTAGGCAAAATAATACACACAACAAAACCTCTCCCTGTGTAGGAATTTGTCACAAGAGATATATTTCCATTAACACTGACAATTCATTAACCCGGGTGTGTAAATAATCTGCTAATGACTAAGAAAGTTTCTAAGGTTTCCCATGTACACACATGTTCCATTGCCATTCTGTCAAACATACACTTTCAGAAGTTATATTCCAGATAGATATTTCTTTTCTCCTTCTCTAGTTTAATTAATAATTAATACTTTACTGGAAAGGCAACCCAAAAAAACAAACCAAAACTCCTGCATGCAAGATTTTTTTAACAGTGGTTCTTTACAGCATTGACTAACGTGATTTATTGGACAGGACATTAGCCTGCTGGATATAGTCACCACACAATGGGCACCCTGCAGAAAGCGATTGATGTGGTCAGCAACAATACTAAAGTAAGCAGTGGTATTTAAACTATGCCTAATTGGTACTAGTGTGCAAAGAAAATATCCCTCACATTATTACACCACCATCATCATCATGACGCACTAATGCAAGGCAGGTTGGATCTATGTTGCTGATGCCAAATTCCCAGCAGATCAACAGTTTCCGAAATACTCAGATCTGTCCGCCTGTCACCAACCACTATGTCACATTCAAAGTCACTTAATTCAAAATTCCTCCCCATTCTGATGCTCTGTTTGAGCTTGAGCAGGTTGTCTTAACACTAACTCCATGCCTAAAAACATTAGGTGGCTGCCATTCGATTGGCTAATAGGATATTTGCTTAACAAGCAGTTGAGAAGGTACACCTAATAAAGAGGCTGATGAGTGTGTAATATAAAAATGTAACACAAACACTTGCACGCTGATTTCTATCCAAAACACAGGCACCAGTCTGGCAAATTTAAACAAACCAGAACCAAGAAAAATCTTGGTAGGCCCACACAACCAGATGTATCTTCTGAACCACATTAAAAGGGTTATGATTGACTAAACATACAATTTCAACTCTAAAGGTAAAAGAGATCTGGTAAAAAGCCAGGGTGAAATTATGTTTATTACTTATATATATAAGGGGAAAGCAAAAGGGAACTGACATGGCTACTGTCATGTTTTATTCTTTGTCTCTATTAGAATACCATGTCTATTAGTTTTTGTAACAAATGCCACTAAAAAAAATATGGAAAATCCAAAATGACAAATGTCAAACAAGACGTGAGAGTTAATCTTTCAATGAAATTAACTTATCCAGCCACAACTGTCTGAGAAGGGAATTCCTTTCATTCCCCTTCCCATTTTCAGGGACAGAAATAGAACAGAAATTTCATATAATGAGAAAAAATAAATGTTGGTATTCATTTTTCCATACTCAAAAAATAAATAAATAAAAAAAGTTTGTAAAAACAAGCCACAAATATGAACTAAGTAAAATACATACATCTTCCACTGTTGGTACTCAAAGAGTATTCCAAAATACCAAAATAGAGGGACCAAAATACCAGAGCCATAAAATCTTTAAAACAAAAAATGTATCAAATAGAAGAGGTTAAAGAAACCCATGACATTATCCCTTTAAATGTGCAGTCTGAAATGTCAACAATTCAAGCATGTTAAAAAGCGTTCATGGCAAAGAATTATAAATGGTGCTGGTTGAAGAATAGCTTACAGAAAACGAGTTTCTATACCTGTTGAGATAGAGATATCTACAGGTTTACAACAGTAAGAGTAAACTAATACCAAGAGACATAAATTCACACAATCTAAAGAAATATTTCAGACTCACAAGTACAAGGCTTCCAGGGTCCCTCCAGCAACTCCTATGACAGTTTTGTGTCTGGCTCAACTTTTTTCCGCCTATTGTTTAACAAACATCCTGTAAGCCGCCTGTACAGAACAAACCGAAATCCAAACAGAATGGCATAAATGTTTCTCCTCTCTCATCTTAGTGTGAAAACAACTCAGGTCAATTAAAGTAACGCATACAAATAAGGAAGACCTTAAACAAACTCAGACTGAAGGAGATTATTTGTTTTAAAAGGTTTCAGAAATATTTTGTGGAGACTTCAGCTTGTTTAGGAACATGCTCAGATTGGTCAGGTTATACTTCTTTCCGCTAATGAAAACTATAGTGTACTTTAAAGGAGTACACATTTTAGGCTGCTTTTGTCCAGCTAACCTTACAGTCATCTTATCTTAGTCATCAATCTTATTTTTACATGAATCGACCTTATAATTGATTTATAGATACTTCTTATCTGTGAACCAGTAGCACTGCCAAAAAAAATAAAAAGACAGGATTCCTAATGTCTATTGTACCCAAAGAGAAAAATATTAAAGCACAATCACTATAAATCAAACAATGCAAAGAAGTTAAATTACTTGCAATCTTGAAAATTCTGCAAAATCAATCTATAATTATCATTTCTGCACCCACTTGATTGTCACAACTGCTCATGAGTTATAAACCGAATGCATTCCTTGGATATCCCTAGTGTTCTGACAACTGTTAAAGCTGGGATTTAATGAACTGCCAAAAACAGGTCATGAACATGATCAGCAATTTCACAAGCTTACACTGTAGAAGGCATCCAAGATCTGACCAAAAACCTGTAAATTGCCACAAACATTTCTCCACAGTTAAGTATGACAGCACTTGTCACTCAATGTCAGCATTGCACACAGTCTTTGATCTTCTTCCCGAGTTTAACTTTTACCATCTCAGGGTTTCTGCTTCTTCAAAAACTTAACACATCAAATGTTTTTTTTGACCTTGTTTTGTCAATGAACCAGGGGGGATAAAATGAAGCAATGAAAAATGAGCAAGCCAGGACCGATCCATGAACAACAAGCGTTGTACACACAAGATTTTCGTCCGATATCATTCGAGGCAATTATCGAATGAGAATCTTCTGATTGTGTATGTAGCATTAAACCATGAAGAACAAACTAAATAAAGATCACCGCACTGTTTTTTCTACAATGCCCTGCATGAAGCTCATGCACCATGATAGGTAGACGTGCACCATCCCTTTATAGTTACTACTTATAGAATGCAGGTGCTGCCAAAAGCATCCACTCAAACACTTGTTTTCATTTGCTAATTTCCACTATTAAGGTGACAGCTGGAATCCAAATGTCAGTTAAAGTAGAACAGGTTATGAATACCATGGTGCTTTAATAATTTCAAATCTCAGTAGCAAGCCTTAAACCTAGACCAGGAAGGTTTGCATCTATAAGTGCTGTAATCAGGAAGATGCATATTAAGTACACGTCTGTGCATATTTATATCTTAAGAGTCATGATAAACAAGTCACTTTGGAGTAATCACAGGGGACTACAGCTTTTTCCAGGGCAAATAAACTGTCTTTTACAGCTATGGACCAGCTCTGCACAGAAGCCACGAAGGAAGATCAAGTTTTGTACTTGTGTTGTCACTGTTGCTGGTATAAAACTTATTCTGCTTTATCTCTGTTTTCCAGGAATTAGAAGCACCAAAATGCATTGGGCGACACCATTATATCAAACCAACAATCAAACAAATATTTCAGAGTCAAGTTCTTGGTCATAATCTAATTAATTATCCCTAATGTGGTGCTCCCAACAGAACAATGAGGCCCAATAAATCTATTTGGACAACTTACATTTTTGGCAGAATACTATCTTCTTAAACTTTTTTTTTATTCCTAAAACTAAACAACTGCACACAAAAGGAACAAACAATCCTTGTACCTGGAAGACCAAGGCAAATAATTATCTGAGGATGTTTCCTTGTGTATTTTAAAACTAAGGATTTCTGTAAACAAATTCAATACTATACAATAATTTGTCATCTGAGTAAAGCTCAAACTTTGTAAGCACCAGTTATTGCGTACATTATAAAGCAGTGATTGTAACATTAACCGCACATTCACTGCAGATGTACTTTCCAGTTCATGCATTTTAAATTACAATAATTCATGGTTTTATAAAAATTCCTCAAAGGGTCCACAAACACCAATTTCTTTGCAAGCAACAAATGTATTGTGAACCCATGTGCTGTTCATTGAGAATAACATCGCAATGCATAACTCACTTTGTCCAATGATTTGTGAAATAGACAGCTATAACTTTTTTGTGCATTTTGCCATTTGAAATGAACTGCCTGAAGAGTTGCATTGTACTGCTAGTGCCCAAAAGCTCTGTTGTATATTACTCTACTAGTAGGATGTGCAAGATTGCATCTTGTGTGTATCTGACATAGATCTGTGTTTCTACATATAGCGGTCTTGAAGCCCAGTCTGTGAACATAATCAGTGTTCTCCCCAGCCCCTTTTAGCTGGGCGCACCACCCAGCACTTTTCAGTAACCTCCCCGCTGATTTTTTGTGGCTACTAAAGAGTTGGGTCACAATACAGGGGCTGCCACCCACCTACAATTTCTTCCCACCCGGCTCAAAACAATTCCTGGGTTGAGCACTGATGTTGTAGGTGGTGGCACTGGATGGTCTGCTGTGTGTAGGCAGAGAACAAAGAGATATTGACAATTTTCCAGCTTATAGGATAGCTTGGGAAAATCACATAGGGGAAATCACTAAACTGCTGCACAGATTCTAGATTATACCAGATTGTAGGTAAATGTTGTACCTGCTTGCTTGTGTCCATCCAGGTAGATTTTAAGAGTCACCCCCTAGTATCAATTGGTGGTATTGCATTGTTCTTTAACAGTGTGTTACTGTATTCAGCGAGTCAGTTCTTGTCCCCGTCCCTACTTCACCCAATCAAGGATCCCTATCCTTGACAATCTTAAGACTTCTGGTAGACTGTTCTTTATCATACAGATAAAGCTCTGGATACAAGAATTCTGTATGTACATATAGGTTTATAAAAGTGCTCCAGGCTCTCAGGACGATAGTACTACCAGATAAAGCCTTATGCATGACAACTACTGTGCCTGCTTTCACACACTCCTCTTAGTTCTCACAGGTTTATTCAATAGGTGTGCTTTAGAAGAAAATAAAGTGCCATCATCTATGACTCTTTATAAGGGATGCTTATAAAAAGAGCAATTGATCTTATCCAGGCATTGATTATCTGATAACTCCTGAATCATGATTTAGAAGAGATATCTGCAAGCACACCTACCTTGGTCCTCTTGAGTTCTCCCTAGATGTACAAATAAACAGTTTAAATATTGTCTATACAGAGAACAATCCCAAAAGAATAAATCCCTCAGATCTTAACTAAAGCTGCATACACACATGCAATAATAGTCGTTGGAAAGGATCTTTCACAATCTTTTCCAACGACTAGCACTGTACGAAGCATGAATGAGTGCTGTACATCCAGCCCCATTCTTCTCTATGCAGAGGGGAGGAGGAGAGCGATAGAGCAGCACTCTGCTGTTCGCACTCCCCCTTCTCTTGCATTAGGAATGTTCATCGTCCATGAATCCACCAGGACGGTCGTTCAGACTATGGGCACTGTACACACACCAGATTCTTGCCCGATATCAGCCCTGAGCCCAATATTGGGCGAGAACCGTTGGGACGTGTGTACATCGCTTTAGAAACCAGGAAGGTGCTGCTGTGGGTTGCAAGAACTCATTAAAATGTGGACTTCCAGATGGCTGTAATGTTTGCTGGATAACAACTCACTTCCTACCTGAAACATATCTCTAATTTTAAGAACTAAAGGTTTGTGTTCCCGCAGCTCTGGAAAAGATGAGTGACTAACACTAGAAAACAGTATTTCGTCCTTGAAAGGCTCTAGAAAACAAGACATATAGACAGTGCTCTTCTATAACTAATGCTCATCTGTGGATAATCAGTCTCATGACACATCGAGCTTGGCACGCTAGTGCGTGAGAGATACAGCGAAGATATTTCTGAAGATATCAGAAGGCCCTGGTAAATGCCAGGAATGATGGGAATAGCCGTTACAAGCTATTTCTCCTGGTAAACACTTAGCACATAAAATGGATTTCATACAAGTCTTCAGAGGCAAGAATTTTTTTTCTGCCAGTTCAACCACTCGCTTACTTTGACTACCCACACTGAAAGTTAGGAAATGTAAAACTTCAAGGTAACTTCATAACCATGTGGTTGTTTGGTAAAAACAACCTACAACCTTTGCCTACCCGTCTTCTTCTGTCAATTGAAACCACCACTACATATCTCCCATTATATTGTGTATGAAATTCCCCCACCTACTAGATTGTAAGCTCTTCGGGGCAGGGTCCTCTCCTCCTGTATCACTGTCTGTATTAGTCTGTCATTTGCAATCCCTATTTAATGTACAGCGCTGCGTAATATGTTGGCGCTATATAAATCCTGTTTAATAATAATAATAATATTAAAAAGATTCTCAAAACTAAAGCTACGTACACATGTCAGATTTTTATCGCCCGATAATCGGCATTGGCCAATTATCGGGCGAAAATCTGCCGTGTGTACAGTCGGTGTCGTCCATCGTCCGGACGACCGACCTGCCGGATCCACGGACGATGGACGACAGACGATCGTAATGAAAGTGAAGGGGAGAGCGCACAGCAGGGTGCCGCTCCGTCGCTCTCCCCCTCCCCTCTCCATAGAGCATGAACGGTGCTGTATGTACAGCACCGTTCATGCATCGTGCACTCCCTTGTCGTTGGAAAGGATCGTGAAAGATCCTTTCCAACGACAAAAATTGGAAGTGTGTACGCAGCTTTACTGACCAACAGACAGATCCATTTTTCAAGCATTTTCATGTTTATTTTTCTATGATCTTTCCCATCTTCCAGGCAAACTGCTAAATACATTTGTAGCACAGAATCTTGCACATTGAATGACCCAACTGCATACCACAGTATATTGCAGCATTACAGACCTGATCAGGGACCTATCCCCATGCTTGACAACGAAGATACAAAAAGTGGATGCAATACCACTTTGCTCCTACTATAAGGTGTTTTATGATACAGAAAATAGTACAGTGCTATGCAACTCAATTATCAACCAGAGTATTGCTTTACTGAGGGTTTCAGAAGCATTAAAAAGGTATAAATTAGGGCTCCATATCTAATTGGAGCTGGGAGTACATGCATAAATTGTCTCCTTAAAACAAAAGTTTGCAAATCTGGCATGAGTGTAGATGTCCCTCGATGTCTCATCAACCCGTCCAGTAAAATGAATGACTGACTAAGCAGGGTAACCTCCTCTAATGGTAGGCCTTTATTATAGGAACTGAAAAGTGGCACATTGCTTACTGAATGGGAGGTACACTTATCTAGTACCACATCTCCCTAATAGCAGTTTCAAACTTCAATTTGAGTTTTGGAATTTTTTAGGTACCATACATGAGACTTATGTCTTTATAAAATCACATAATTTATCAATGTACAAATTACGTTAATAAAGTGTAATATAACAAAAAGCTACTAGACATAATTCATCTATAACACAATTTATTCATGAAATGTTACATCTTCTAAATTATTAAAAAATATAATGCATGTTTTGAATCCTTACTCCTTTACGCTTTTCACCATTTGGCTCCCTCAGAAGAACATATTTTCATATAGATCACATTCATCATCTACAGTGTCCAAACATGTAATCTTAGTTCATACAGTCATGTTTAACCAATAAGCTGAATACTGTCATTTAAATATCCCAATACTAATGATTTGTCACCAAAGTGTACAAAAAGAAAGTAGTCAATATCTACCTAATAAACTTTGCTTCCAAGGGCCTTAAGAGATTAAGGTACAATTATTAAAAACTTAACCAAACTGGGATCCTTCTTTGGGGTATAAAGACATGCACCCCAGAGAGCAGGGTGCAAGTCTGTATGGCCTCAGAGAGTGGGGTGCAAGTCTGTATGCCTCAGAGAATGGGGTGCAAGTCTGTATGCCCCAAGAGAAAGGTGTGCAAGTCTGTATGCCCCCAGAGAAAGGGGTGCAAGTCTGTATGCCCCA